>NC_053390.1:425205464-425451791 GCF_905171765.1 Bufo bufo
CTGTCATTGATTACCCCCCTGTCATTGATCACCCCCCTGTAAAGCTCCATTCAGATGTCCGCATGATTTTTACGGATCCACTGATAGATGGACCGGATCCGCAAAATGCATACGGACGTCTGAATGGAGCCTTACAGGGGCGTGATCAATGACTGTGGTGATCACCCCATATAGACTCCCTGATCACCCCCCTGTCATTGATTACCCCCCTGTCTTTGATCACCCCCCTGTAAAGCTCCATTCAGACGTCCGCATGATTTTTACGGATCCACTGATAGATGGATCGGATCCGCAAAACACATACAGGCGTCTCCCTGGAGCCTTCCAGGGGGGGTGATCACCCCATATAGACTCCCTGATCACCCCCCTGTCATTGATCACCCCCCCTGTCATTGATCACCCCCCCTGTCAGGCTGCATTCAGATGTCCGTATGATTTTTACAGATCCACGGATACATGGATCGGATCCGCAAAACACATACGGACATCTGAATGGAGCCTTATAGGGGGGTGATCAATGACAGGGGGGTGATCACCCCATTTAGACTCCCTGATCACCCCCCTGTCATTGATCACCCCCCCTGTCATTGATCACCCCCCTGTCATTGATCACCCCTCTGTAAGGCTCCATTCAGACATTTTTTTGGCCCAAGTTAGCGGAAATTATTATTTTTTTCTTACAAAGTCTCATATATCACTAACTTGTGTCAAAAAATAAAATCTCACATGAAGTCACCATACCCCTCACGGAATCCAAATGCGTAAAAATTTTTAGACATTTATATTCCAGACTTCTTCTCACGCTTTAGGGCCCCTAGAATGCCAGGGCAGTATAAATACCCCACATGTGACCCCATTTCGGAAAGAAGACACCCCCAGGTATTCCGTGAGGGGCATATTGAGTCCATGAAAGATTTAAATTTTTGTCCCAAGTTAGCGGAAAGGGAGACTTTGTGAGAAAAAAAAAAAAATAATCAATTTCCGCTAACTTGTGCCAAAAAAAAAAATTCTATGAACTCGCCGTGCCCCTCATTGAATACCTTGGGGTGTCTTCTTTCCAAAATGGGGTCACATGTGGGGTATTTATACTGCCCTGGCATTTTAGGGGCCCTAAAGCGTGAGAAGAAGTCTGGGATCCAAATGTCTAAAAATGCCCTCATAAAAGGAATGTGGGCCCCTTTGCGCATCTAGGCTGCAAAAAAGTGTCACACATCTGGTATCGCCGTACTCAGGAGAAGTTGGGCAATGTGTTTTGGGGTGTCATTTTACATATACCCATGCTGGGTGAGATAAATATCTTGGTCAAATGCCAACTTTGTATAAAAAAATGGGAAAAGTTGTCTTTTGCCAAGATATTTCTCTCACCCAGCATGAGTATATGTAAAAAGACACCCCAAAACACATTGCCCAACTTCTCCTGAATACGGCAATACCACATGTGTGACACTTTTTTGCAGCCTAGGTGGGCAAAGGGGCCCACATTCCAAAGAGCACCTTTAGGATTTCACAGGTCATTTACCTACTTACCACACATTAGGGCCCCTGGAAAATGCCAGGGCAGTATAACTACCCCACAAGTGACCCCATTTTGGAAAGAAGACACCCCAAGGTATTCCGTGAGGGGCATGGCGAGTTCCTAGAATTTTATATTTTTTGTCACAAGTTAGCGGAAAATGATGATTTTTTTTTTTTTTTTTTCTTACAAAGTCTCATATTCCACTAACTTGTGACAAAAAATAAAAACTTCCATGAACTCACTATGCCCATCACAAAATACCTGGGGGTGTCTTCTTTCCAAAATGGGGTCACTTGTGGAGTAGTTATACTGCCCTGGCATTCTAGGGGCCCAAATGTGTGGTAAGAAGTTTGAAATCAAAATGTGTAAAAAATGACCGGTGAAATCCGAAAGGTGCTCTTTGGAATATGGGCCCCTTTGCCCACCTAGGCTGCAAAAAAGTGTCACACATGTGGTATCTCCGTACTCAGGAGAAGTTGGGGAATGTGTTTTGGGGTGTCATTTTACATATACCCATGCTGGGTCAGAGAAATATCTTGGCAAAAGACAACTTTTCCCATTTTTTTATACAAAGTTGGCATTTGACCAAGATATTTCTCTCACCCAGCATGGGTATATGTAAAATGACACCCCAAAACACATTCCCCAACTTCTCCTGAGTACGGCGATACCACATGTGTGGCACTTTTTTGCAGCCTAGGTGGGCAAAGGGGCCCACATTCCAAAGAGGACCTTTCGGATTTCACCGGTCATTTTTTACACATTTTGATTTCAAACTACTTACCACACATTTGGGCCCCTAAAATGCCAGGGCAGTATAAATACCCCACAAGTGACCTTATTTTGGAAAGAAGACACCCCAAGGTATTCGCTGATGGGCATAGTGAGTTCATAGAAGTTTTTATTTTTTGTCACAAGTTAGTGGAATATGAGACTTTGTAAAAAAAAAAAAAAAACAATCATCATTTTCCACTAACTTGTGACAAAAAATAAAATGTTCTATGAACTCACTATGCCCATCAGCGAATACCTTAGGGTGTCTACTTTCCGAAATGGGGTCATTTGTGGGGTGTTTGTACTGTCTCGCCATTGTAGAACCTCAGGAAACATGACAGGTGCTCAGAAAGTCAGAGCGCTTCAAAAGGCCGAAATTCACATTTTTGTACCATAGCTTGTAAATGCTATAACTTTTACCCAAATCATTTTTTTTCTACCCAAACATTACTTTTTTATCAAAGACATGTAGAACAATAAATTTAGAGAAAAATTTATATATGGATGTCGTTTTTTTTGCAAAATTTTGCAACTGAAAGTGAAAAATGTCATTTTTTTGCAAAAAAATCGTAAAATTTCGATTAATAACAAAAAAGTAAAAATGTCAGCAGCAATGAAATACCACCAAATGAAAGCTCTATTAGTGCGAAGAAAAGGAGGTAAAATTCATTTGGGTGGTAAGTTGCATGACCGAGCAATAAACCGCTAAAGTTGTGGAGTGCCGATTTGTAAAAAAGGGCCTGGTCTTTAGGGGGGTATAAACCTGCGGTCCTTAAGTGGTTAAACAAGCAGGAAGTGCTCAAACCCACATGCAGTTGTGCATATATACTGTATACAAGGGAGCAAATCCTGCTCTTGTGGCCCGTTGCAAATGACGATCCCCAGCAAAAATGCATACAGTGGAGGATGACCGCTGCGAACCACAAGTACCACAATAGACATCCTACACAAGATAGCAATTATGTGGATGTGCTAATCAATATAACAATATAAAAAAATAATAGCAAAGACAGGTGCACTCTGCGGTCTTACTAAACCCTCAAACTGATTTTAAAATTGAGAGATTAGCCAACATGTCCTACGGTGTAGGACAAATCTGAGCCCGAGCACCGTGCCAAGGTTTCTCAAGTAGCTCGGGACCTAACACTCACCTACCTATGCCTATGTGGGCAATAATACATAGTAATACCTCCAAAAATAGTTATTACTTTACATTCCTAATATGTTTACTTCATGTTTGGATCATTTTGGGAATTATATTTTATTTTTTGGGGATGTTACAAGGCTTAGAAGTTTAGTAGCAAATCTTGAATTTTTTCAGAAATTTTCAAAAACTCAATTTTTAGGGACCAGTTCAGGTCTGAAGTCACTTTGCGAGGCTCACATAATAGAAACCACCCAAAAATTACCCCATTCTATAAACTACACCCCTCAAGGTATTCAAAACTGATTTTACAAACTTTGTTAACCCTTTAGGTGTTCCACAAGAATTAATGGAAAATAGAGATACAATTTCAAAATTTCACTTTTTTGGCAGATTTTCCATTTTAAGCAAGGGTTAACAGCCAAACGAAACTTAATATTTATGGCCCTGATTCTGTAGTTTACAGAAACACCCCATATGTGTTCGTAAACCGCTGTATGGGCACACGGCAGGGCGCAGAAGGAAAGGAATGCCATACGGTTTTTGGAAGGCAGGTTTTGCTGGACTGGTTTTTTTGACACCATGTCCCATTTGAAGCCCCCCTGATGCACCCCTAGAGTAGAAACTCCACAAAGTGACCCCATATAAGAAACTACACCCCTCAAGGTATTCAAAACAAATTTTACAAGCGTCATTAACCCTTTAAGTGTTCCACAAGAGTTATTGGCAAATGGAGATGAAATTTCAGAATTTCAATTTTTTGGCAAATTTTTCATTTTAATCCATTTTTCCCAGTAACAAAGCAAGGGTTAACATCTAAACAAAACTCAATATTTATGGCCCTGATTCTGTAGTTTACAGAAACACCCCATATGTGGTCGTAAACTGCTGTACGGGCACACGACAGGGCACAGAAGGAAAGGAATGCCATACGGTTTTTGGAAAGCAGGTTTTGCTGGACTGGTTTTTTTGACACCATGTCCCATTTGAAGCCCCCCTGATGCAACCGTAGAGTAGAAACTCCATAAAAGTGACCCCTTCTAAGAAACTACACCCCTCAAGGTATTCAAAACAGATTTTACAAACGTCGTTAACCCTTTAGGTGTTCCACAAGAGTTATTGGCAAATGGAGATGAAATTTCAGAATTTAAATTTTTTGGCAAATTTTCCATTTTAATCCATTATTCCCAGTAACAAAGCAAGGGTTAACAGCCAAACAAAACTTAATATTTATGGCCCTGATCCTGTAGTTTGCAGAAACAACCCATATGTGGTCGTTAACTGCTGTACGGGCACACGGCAGGGCACAGAAGGAAAGGAATGCCATACGGTTTTTGGAAGGCAGATTTTGCTGGACTGTTTTCTTTTTACACCATGTTTTCATGTCCCATTTGAAGCCCCCCTGATGCGCCCCTAGAGTAGAAACTCCAAAAAAGTGACCCCATTTTAGAAACTACGGTATAGGGTGGCAGTATTGTTGTTACTAGTTTAGGGTACATATGATTTTTGGTTGCTCTATATTACACTTTTTGTGATGCAAGGTAACAAGAAATAGCTGTTTTGGCACCGTTTTTATTTTTTGTTATTTACAATATTCATCTGACAGGTGATATTTTTATAGACCAGGTTGTCACGGATGCGGCGATACCTAATATGTATACTTTTTTTTTATTTATGTAATTTTTACACAATGATCTCTTTTTTTAAACAAAAAAAATCATGTTTTAGTGTTTCCATAGTCTGAGAGCCATAATTTTATCAGTTTTTGGGCGATTACCTTGGGTAGGGTATGATTTTTGTGGGATGAGATGATGGTTTTATTGGCACTATCTTGGGGTACGTGTGACTTTTTGATCGCTTGCTATTACACTTTTTGTGATGTAAGGTGACAAAAAATGGCTTTTTTTACACCGTTTTTATTTTTATTTTTTTACGGTATTAACCTGAGGGGTTAGTTCATGTGATATTTTTATAGAGCAAGTTATTACGGACGCTGCGATACCTAATATGTATACATTTTTTTTTATTTATGTAAGTTTTACACAATAATATCATTTTTGAAACAAAAAAAAAAGATGTTTTAGTGACTCCATATTCTGAGAGCCATAGTTTTTTCAGTTTTTTGGCGATTATCTTAGGTAGGGTCTCATTTTTTGCGTGATGACGATTTGATTGGCACTGTTTTGGGGTGCATATGACTTTTTGATCGCTTGCTATTACACTTTTTGTGATGTAAGGTGACAAAAAATGGTTTATTTAGCACAGTTTATATTTTAAATTTTTTACGGTGTTCATCTGAGGGGTTAGGTCATGTGATATTTTTATAGAGCCAGTTGATACGGATGCGACGATACCTAATATGTCTACTTTTTTTTTTCCCCTATTTTTTACCAATTCTTTTTAACTTTATTTGGGGGGAAAATGACATTTTTGTTTATTTTTACTTGAAACTTTTTTTCGGGGGGGGGGGAAACTTTATTTTTTTTCAACTTTTTTTTTACTTTATTTTTTGTCCCACTTTGGGACTTCAACTTTTGGGGGTCTAAACCCTTTTACAATGCATTCCAATACTTCTGTATTGGAATGCATTGGCTGTATGAGTAATATTGTGTGTATTACTCATACAGCTTCCGGCCTGTGAGATCCAGGGGGCTGAATCTCACAGGCTCATCACCGGAATGCAGCGCAGATGCCTAAGGAAGGCATCGCGCTGCCTTCCATGCCATCGGGTCCCCCCCACAGCCGCATGGGGACCCGATGGCACCGCCGCCCGCCGGATAAGGTAAAACCGCAAACCGCAGGTCTGAAATGACCTGCGGTTTGCAGCGATCGCCGATGCGGCGTTGTGACAGGATGCCCGTTGAATGATTTCAGCGGACATCCTGCACCGATTAACCTCCCCTGCGCCGCAATGTAATTTTAAACTTAGGACGTACCGGTACGCCCTGGCTCCTTAAGGACTCGGAAAACATGGCGTACCGGTACGTCCTAAGTCCTTAAGGGGTTAAGCAGACTGTGATTGTCTATTGTTGTGACTTAGATGAAGATCAGATCACATTTTATGACCAATTTGTGCAGAAATCCATATCATTCCAAAGGGTTCACATACTTTTTCTTGCAACTGTATATATATATATATATATATATATATATATACATACACTCACCTAAAGAATTATTAGGAACACCATACTAATACAGTGTTGGACCCCCTTTTGCCTTCATAACTGCCTTAATTCTACGTGGCATTGATTCAACAAGGTGCTGATAGCATTCTTTAGAAATGTTGGCCCATATTGATAGGATAGCATCTTGCAGTTTGAGTTTGAGTTTGCAGGAGATTTGAGGGATGCACATCCAGGGCACGAAGCTCCCGTTCCACCACATCCCAAAGATGCTCTATTGGGTTGAGATCTGGTGACTGTGGGAGCTATTTTAGTACAGTGAACTCATTGTCATGTTCAAGAAACCAATTTGAAATGATTCGAGCTTTGTGACATGGTGCATTATCCTGCTGGAAGTAGCCATCAGAGGATGGATACATGTTCTCATTCTGTTTACGCCAAATTCGGACTCTACCATTTGAATGTTTCAACAGAAATCGAGACTCATCAGACCAGGCAACATTTTTCCAGTCTTCAACAGTCCAAATTTGGTGAGCTCGTGCAAATTGTAACCTCTTTTTCCTTTTTGTAGTGGAGATGAGTGGTACCCGGTGGGGTCTTCTGCTGTTGTAGGCCATCCGCATCAAGGTTGTGCGTGTTGTGGCTTCACAAATGCTTTGCTGCATACCTCGGTTGTAACGAGTGGTTATTTCAGTCAACGTTGCTCTTCTATCAGCTTGAATCAGTCGGCCCATTCTCCTCTGACCTCTAACATCCACAAGGCATTTTTGCCCACAGGACTGCCGCATACTGGATGTTTTTCCCTTTTCACACCATTCTTTGTAAACCCTAGAAATGGTTGTGCATGAAAATCCCAGTAACTGAGCAGATTGTGAAATACTCAGACCGGCCCGTCTGGCACCAACAACCATGCCACGCTCAAAATTGCTTAAATCACCTTTCTTTCCCATTCTGACATTCAGTTTGGAGTTCAGGAGATTGTCTTGACCAGGACCACCCCCCTAAATGCATTGAAGCAACTGCCATGTGATTGGTTGACTAGATAATTGCATTAATGAGAAATAGAACAGGTGTTCCTAATAATTCTTTAGGTGAGTGTATATATATTATATCACAAGCAAAAAGCATATGGAAGTTCAAGCAAGTTATACAAGTTATAAATAACCTTACAGGAACCCTCCTCAAGAGAAAGATGTCAGTTGTGTGGGTGGTTAGAAAAATAATCTACTTTGGCACAACTTGTCTGTAGCATTACATATTTCCCAGCAGCCAAGCAATTGCCTCCTCTGCTCTAATGTATTATATTTATATTAGCAATTATAGTGATATGAATAATGCAATGATTCACGTTTGTCATGATACTTACAGACTACCATCATTTGGCAAAGTATTCCATGATGACTTTTGCTGTGATTGATGCTTAATCTTTTTTCTTACATTTGTAATACGTTTTTTTTCAATTGCATCTATTTTATTATTGCTTTACGCACCCAGACACACAGGTAGCTAAAATGACATTGAATAATTTTGTAAATTGTACCATTTAGTGGCCAAGTAATAATATAATACAAATAACTTAAAGGGTTTGTCCGAGTTATTTCTTTTCGCTTTGTATGTTTCTAAATAAGCAAATGTAAGAGATTTTCAATCCACTTCATCTACAGTGGCCCAGTTATCCTAGTTAGCTGATGTCAGCCTCTTTTCCTGCTCTGATGATGTTCTGTGCACAAGCCTGTGGGAGCAGGAGGAGCAGGTCTACGTCTGTGCACAGAACATAATTGTGGGCTGTGCTGGTTGGAGTGATAAGCTGTACTTGTATTGCCTGATTTGCTGGCAGAGCTGTTTTCCCTGTGTCTCTCCTCCCACTGGATTCTTCAGCACAGTTTAACCCCTTCTACTATCAGCAGCACAGACTTAAAGGGAACCTGTCACCTGGATTTTGGAAAATCGTTTTTTTTTGACACAATAAAAGCACAAAGAGCAATGGGGAATGGATTTTGCAAATGTTCTAGCGGCGATCTAGCAGCCCATGTCCTCAGTAGAGATGGCCTTGCGGTCGTTTCGCGGCGAACTTTGCTCGTTCGCGGTTCGCTGAATGGGCGAACATATGGCGATGTCCGCCGGCGCCATATTCTTTTACATTGTAAAGAACTTTGACCCATGACACATCCATCAGGGGGTACAGGACAGCCAATTGAGACATTTCAGCACATGGAAAAACCCATTACCTTATAAACAAAAAACCCGATCTGGCCGCCATTTTACATTCAGTCTTTTGCCAGTTTAGGGAGAGGTTGCTGTCTGGAGCAGGGACAGACTGTTAGGGACACCAAACGCTAGCTAATAGAGCCACAAAAGTCCTTTTAAGCACTGGTATAGGTGTGCTATCAATAGGTGTGACTTACTGAGGGGTGTAATATACTTATAATATACTTTCTAACATAGAAAGTATATTATAGTGCATTTGTATTGTGCAGCTGTTGTGTGCGGTTCTGCTGCGATACTGCAGCCACACAGAGTACCAAACGCTATTGGAACAAATAATTTCTACTGGTGTGATTTACCAATTGCCCCCCAAAAAAACTGATTGACGCAGGTGTGTGATAAACAAATAATATACTTTCTATATAGTGCATTTGGGTAGTGCAGCATTTGTTTGCGGTTTTCTTGCGTTACCTCAGCTACACAGAGTGACAAACGCTATTGGAACAAATAGTTTCAACTGGTGTGATATACCATTTCCTCGCCAAAAAAACTGATTGAAGCAGGGGTGTTATATACCAATAATATACTTTCTATATAGTGCATTTGCGTAGTGCACTATTTGTTTGCAGTTTTGCTGCGTTACCGCAGCTACACAGAGTGACAAACGCTATTGGAACAAATAATTTTAACTGGTGTGATATAAAAGTTGCCCTCCAAAAAAACTGATTGAAGCAGGGGTGTGCTATACCAATTATATACTTTATATATAGTGCATTTGGGTAGTGCAGCATTGGTTTGCGGTTCTGCTGCGTTACCTCAGCTACACAGAGTAACAAACGCTATTGGAACAAAAAATTTCTACTGGTGTGATATACCAGTTGCCCCCCCGAAAAATAAAAATTATTGCAGCAGGGGTGTTATATACCAACAATATACTTTCTATATAGTCCATATGGGTAGTGCAGCATTTGCTTGCGGTTTAGCTGCATTACCTCATCTACACAGAGTGACAAACGCTATTGGAACACATAATTTCAACTGGTGTGATATAACAGTTGCCCCCCCAAAAAACTGAATGAAGCAGGGGTGTTATATACCAATAATATACTTTCTACATGTATATAGTGCATTTAGGTAGTGCAGAATTTGTTTGCGGTTTTGCTGCGCTACCGCTTTACCGCAGCTACACAAAGTGACAAACGCTATTGGAACAAATAATTTCTACTGGTGTGATATACCAGTTGCCCCCCAAAAAAACTGATTGAAGCAGGGGTGTTATATACCAATAATATACTTTCTATTTAGTGCATTTAGGTAGTTCAGCATTTGTTTGAAGTTTAGCTGCGTTACCTTATCTACACAGAGTGACAAACGCTATTGGAACAAATAATTTCAACTGGTGTGATATACCAGTTGCCACCAAAAAAAAATGATTGTGGCAGGGGTGTTATATACCTTCTTCCACAAATACTGCTCTTATATAGGGACTTTTGTCACATTGTCATTTTAAAAATGACAGGCAGAGGAAGAGGCAAGCCATTCCGCAGGGGTGGTAGGGGTCAGGCAGGTGCACCAGGCCAGAGCCTAAGTGGGAAGTTGCAGCAGGTGCGTGCGATTACGTCAAAGGACGCACCAGACTTGGTTGAGTGGCTCACTCAGCCTTCCGCTTCTGCACCCTCATCCTCTCTATCTTCAACCTCTTCACTCTCTGCTGTGTGCACCCCCAAAGACACCACCACCACCATATCCCCTCCACTCGAGTCAGAGGAATTATTTTCCCATCCATTACAAGACCTTACCGATGCGCAGCCATTCTTGGCATCGGATCAGGAAGAGGATGTATCAACGGTCGCCACCCAGCAGTCTGACCAAAGTACCCAGATCAGCCCAAGGAGTGTGGTCCCCACTGTTTCTTCCTACTCCGAGATCTCTAATGTCAGTGGTGGTGAAGGTGACGATGATAATGTGTCGATGGATGTCATGTGGGTTCCCACAAGAGAGGAAGAGGAGGGATATTCAGAGGGAGAGACGGAGCAGCAGATATGGAGGAGAAGGAGGAGAAGCAGGCAGAACTTACAGTGCACAGGAGGCAATGTATCTGCTAATGTATCTGTAGTGAGCCATCCACCAGGCACAGTCACATCTGGCGCTCCCAGGATGTCGGCGCATGGCGATGCAGTGTGGGCTTTTTTTAAAGTGTCCGCTGCTGACAATAGTGTAGCAGCCAACTACTGCCATATAAACTGGTGGACTCGGAAGGCTTTAGAAAATGTGTGGCCATTGGCACACCGCAATGGAAGGTCCCCAGAAGTAAATATTTCTCCCAGAAGGGCATACCGGAGCTATATGGCCACGTTCAGCGGCAAGTGAATGTATCTCTGGCACACAGTGTTGGTGCCAAGATACATCTGACCACAAACACGTGGTCTAGCAAACACGGGCAGGGAAGTTACATAACTTTTACTGCTCACTGGGTGAACATTCTGACTGCCATCAAGCATGCAACCCATGGCACCCGTGTGGATTTGGTGTTACCGCCATGGATTGCATGCAGGCCTGCCTCTTCTTCTCCTCCTCCTACTCCATCCTCCATCTCCTCCTCTGCTGACTCCTCCTTTTCCACTGTTACCGCCTCTTCCGCTGCGCCCTCCAAGCTCCCCACAATCTATTCGACGTGGCAGGTGAGACGTTGCCATGCTGTGCTGCGGCTGTTGTGCCTGGAAGTTAAGAGCCACACTTGTCCTGCACTCCTTTCAGCTTTGCGGTCACATGCTGATCAGTGGCTAACCCCACTCAATTTGACAGTTGGTAAAGTGGTGTGTGACAACGGTGCCAATCTGTCGTGGAGTAATTCGTGCAGTAATTCTTTACCAAATACCCCGG
This sequence comes from Bufo bufo, assembly GCF_905171765.1. Classification (NCBI taxonomy): domain Eukaryota; kingdom Metazoa; phylum Chordata; class Amphibia; order Anura; family Bufonidae; genus Bufo; species Bufo bufo. The sequence continues at coordinate 425,217,112 of NC_053390.1, forward strand.
ATTCAGGACGTCTAGCGGCAGGCCAGGAAAATCTCTGGCCCTTTTAGAAGATCTTACACGGCCATGGCTCGCCTTGCTGATGTTCAGTGTTGACACCACCTGCCCGTCAGACGTCTGATTTATGACTTCCCAACGCGATGGAACTCCACCTTATATATGCTTGATAGGCTGCTCCAGCAGAAACATGCAGTTAACGACTACCTGTAGGAACTCTGCGGCAGGATAGGCTCTGGGGAGCTAGTTTTTTTTTCACTGCGCCAGTGGCTGCTCATGCGCGCATGCAGACTTCTGCGGCCATTTGATGAGATCACCAAACTGGTCAGTTGCAGTCAGGACGCCATCAGTGACATCGCACCTTATGCCTTCTTTCTGGAGCGTGCATTGCGTCGTGTCATTGATCAAGCTGTCGAGGTGTAGGAGCAGGAAGATCAGGAAATTGCAATTCTGGATGAATTCGCAGGGGGGCTACTCCGTCTGAGACAAGTCAACAGGAGTCTGAAGAGGAGTTAGAGGAGGATGGTGCCGGGGCGGAGGAGGAGCAAGAAGAGCATGCTTTAAACTTTTCTGGGATCCATGGTAGTGTCCGCGGTTGGGGGTGGAGACCGAGGATGACATTAACCTGGATGATGAGCAGGAGACAGGCCACTCCACCGCTTCCAGTTTAGTGCAAATGGGGGCCTTCATGCTCCAGTGTTTGAAGAGGGACCCCGTATAAAAAGCATAAAGGGCAAGGACCAGTACTGGGTGGCAACTTAATTAGACCCCCAGTACAAACACAAAATGGCAGACATGTTACCAGAATCACATAGGGCTGTCAGAATGCAGAACTTCCAGGCCTTGCTTCGAGAAATGCTGCATTCTTCTTTTGTGGGCACTGGCAGAGGAATTTCCACTAACAGAGAAACAGTTGCGGGTACCAATCCAACAGCGCATGCAAGAAGAGGGTGGTTTGAAGATGTGTTGGTCTCTTCAGATATGAGATGAATCTTGTAGCCAACCCATCGACAGACGCCCTCCGGATCCAGCCTCAGGGAATGCCTAGACCGACAGGTGTCCGACTACATCGGGTTAACTGCCGATGTGGATGCTCTGAGAAGAGAGGAACTCCTGGACTACTGGGTGGGCAGGCTTGACCTGTGAACAGAACTGGCACAATTTGCCATGGAACTCTTGGCTTGCCCCTCGTCCAGTGTCCTGTCCGAAAGGACGTTCAGCGCAGCAGGGGGGATAGTGACTGATAGGCGCACTCGCCTAGCTCTCGACATTGTGGACTACCTCACATTTCTAAAAATGAATGAGGTATGGATCTCGGAGGAATTCAACATATGTGATGAGTCGACCACGTTTATTTGAATTTCCTAATGACAGCCCACAAATATCCACCACCACCCAGAACATATAATGGTCCCTGTCTTAGGTAAATACAGCGGCATAAAAGGCCTTTTCTGTCCTTTGAATGCCTAATGTTTTTGGCCTCTTAGGAATTCAACACCTGTGACGACCACATGTTTCAACTATTATCATTAGGGGGTTTTACAAAAGAGAGGATTTTGTTAGCCATGTTTTTAATCCAATTTTATATTTTTAGTTCTTTTAAACATATGTATTTGACCTGTATTTGTATTGGCCTTCAGTAAAATTGATATCCATTGACCTTCTAATAGACTTCCAGCTACATACTTACTTGTTCTTTTATGTACTCTGGCCTGCTGTAAAATTGATATCGGGGGGGGGGGGGGCTTGGGCGTGGCCAACTGCCGTTATGGCCGGACGCATCTAAGAGCAGCTCCGGCTCCCACCAGCAATCCTGAGCCATCCTGACTCCTACATTGGCCGAATTCTGACCTGGCAAGCACACCTGGGTCTGCAGTAAGTGCTAGACCTGAATCATAAGCCCCAGCAAAGCGCAGATGGCGGCGGAGCGACTTAAGGAGTTCGCTAGACAGGATGCCCAACATGGCGCTGCGGCTCCTTCACCGACACGTGCGGCCAGCACCAGGAGCCAGATGTCACAGCAGCCACACTCTGATGCAGAGCGTGAACCCGAATTTACCCTGCAAGCTTTCCATCAAAAACTTATGGCGGCCATAACAGGGTGCCAGGTCTCCCTGACAGGGAAGATAGAGGAGGTTAGGGTGGACTTGGGCCTATTGCGCCAGGACGTGCACCAGCTGCGTGAACGGGTTCGGCTCACCGAGGCTCAGGTGTCGGACTTGGAGGATCTGACCAACCCCTTACCGGCAAGGATTACTGCAGTGGAGGCATCCGTGGAGTTATACCGTCAAAAATGTGACGATCTTGAAAACCGTGCACGGCGAAAAAATGTGCGCATCATCGGCATGCCAGAGCGGGCTGAAGGCCCAGATCCAGCAGCCTTCCTGGTGGGATGGTTTAAGGAGGTGTTCCCCAACGCTGTTTTTTCATCCGCGTATACAGTCGAAAGGGCACACCGAGTTCCAGCCAGACCGCTTCCTCCTGGTGCCCCCCCAAGACCCCTGCTAGCCCGCATGCTAAACTGGTGTGACAGGGATCTCATTCTGGCGCAGGCTAGAGTCGCACAAAACATCTCGCTGGGCTCAGCGAACATATCTCTGTATCCAGACTTCTCCGCTGACCTGCAGAAGAAACATGCTACCTTTGTCTCCATTAAAAGGCGCCTTCGGGAGCTGAACCTCAAGTATTCCATGGCGCACCCAGCACGTTTGAGAGTTGTGGACGGCGACAAATCCCTTTTCTTTTCCAACCCTGCTGAGGCGTAGGACTGGTTATCCGGGAGACACCGCCGTTCCCCTCCCAAATGATTTGGCTTGTAGTTGAGGCCTCTATTGATATGCGTAAGGGAGACGAAAAGGTTACTGCAAGGACTGCACTATGAACACCCCCTTTTCTTCTTTTCTCTTCCTCCTATTCCTCAAAGCTAACCTGGTTCAGAGTTTGGTAATGTATTGCCTCATTTTTACGTGGACTCAGGGACACTGAGGGTTAATTATGTGCAGTTTTACTTTGAAGACACCCATGTAACCGGCAAGTATTACTGCGAATGGGGGGAGCCAGCTACTCCACCTGCACTGGGTTTCCATCTATATACACCGTGCAGGTCCCCCAAGCACATGGCCAATTGTTATTCTGGATGTGTTTATGTTCTAACAGTTCACCCACTGTTGGGGTGGTTAAGAGTATACACAATGTTATACGCTATTACTGAAATGTCTAATAGTCAAGCTATGAGTATTATATACAATGAACATCATCCTCGCCATAGTGGACCCCAGGAGCTGGGTGCTTATCCTTATTTCTATAACTGGTATTCAATATGGCGGGTCTCAGAGTGATATCCTGGAATGTCAGAGGTTTAGGTGGACCTAGGAAACAAATGGCTGTGTTCTCACATATCCGTAGCTATGCTCCACATATTCTAGGACTGCAGGAAACACACCTTACCACAGAAACGGGAGGGAGAGTTAGGAAACCCTGGGCTCAGTGGGTGGAAAGTGCATATGGTAACTCTTACTCTAAAGGGGTGTCATTATTGATCCATCGGGCGGTTCGATGGGAACCTCACCACACGAATGTTGACCCAGAGGGGAAATATGTTTTTGTATATGCTCATATTAATGGAATGCCTTATGTGATACTGAATATGTACAACCCTCCTCCGGCCAATCTCTCACTGCTCCAGGCAGCGGCGTGATTCGCAGCACAATTTCCGTCAGCCGGGATTCTCGGCATGGGGGATCTTAATCTGCTCCTGGACGACTTAAAAGATAGATTCCGCAACCCGTCCAATAGTTCTTACAGACAGACATCAATTAAAACCGCCCTAGCGCGCCTATTGTCTGAGCTGGGATGGATTGACATCTGGAGGGAGAGGTACCCAGATAGAATTGAATTTTCTTGCTTCACTCCCTCTAGGGGAGCTTTATCTAGGATTGACTACCTCCTGGGCACCCCTGGCACTTTCATGGCAACGCGAGAGATACATTATGGGCCCCAGGGTCCATCTGACCATGCACCTATAATGGCCTCGATCACTGACCCCTATACTGCTACTCGCATACCCAAGCAACGCATACACCCGTTCTGGCTATCTTTAATGTCCCTAAATGATAGGATACCTGACCAGCTTCATGCATTTCTTGCTGTTAACTTAGCTGACACAGACCCGGCCCTGCTGTGGTAGACCTTGAAGGGCTTCCTGCACGAGTGCCTCAAGTCATCCATCTCTTACATTAAGAAATTTACTCGCCGTAAGGAGGAGGATTTGGGCACGCAGTGCAGGAATGCAGAACTTGCATACGTCTCTGACCCTACTGAAGAGAACAGGAGGGAATGGATGATGAAAGGCAGACATTACATGAACCACTTGCAGAAGAAAAGTGATCGTAAGATGCTTTTTTTGCAGCAACAAAGCTTTGAACAAGGCAGCAGAGTAGGAAAAGTGTTGGCACAGGTAGTGAGGAGGAACAACATGTCTCCACCGATACTTCGTATTGCAGACAATAGTGGGATGGTGATATCTGAGCCTGAGGGTATATTAGACCGGTTCAGGGAATTCTATCAGGACCTATACTGCTCTCGTGCTCAGTATTCCACTCAAGCACTAGAGGAGTACCTTCAGGAGGTTTCCTACCCGCAGTTGTCTGCATCGGATAGGGAAATGCTGGATGGGGAGATCACCTTGGAGGAAGTGAGTGAGGCGATCTCAGGGTTAAATTCAGGCAAAGCCCCCAGACCGGATGGGATTCCACTAGAGGTATATTCTCGATATGTGGATATTTTGGCACCGCAGCTTCTGCGCATGTACAAAGCGTCCCTGGATACTGATGCACTTCCAGAGTCGCTGTACGAGGCCTCTATTGTAGTCCTGTTAAAGCCCGATAAGGATCCCTTAGAGTGTGGGTCATCTCGCTGTTAAACATAGACTACAAAATTCTCACCAAATTATTAGCGAACAGACTGAATAGAGCTATATCATCCATTATACACGAAAACCAGTCTGGCTTTATCCCTGGCAGATCTACCTCTAGCAACATACGAAGGGCACAGGTTATTGCTCAGCTGGGATGTGCGGACCGGAAATTATGGGCTTTGGCCGCGTTAGATACGGCCAAAGCGTTTGACTCAGTAGAATGGCCTTATTTGGTACATGTCCTCAGGCTTTTTGGCTTTGGTCCTACGTTCATCAGATGGGTCAATATCCTTTATAACTCCCCATCCGCGAATATTATGATTAATGGCTCCCTGTCATCAACATTTAAACTATACAGAGGAACCAGGCAGGGATGTCCTTTATCTCCCCTGTTGTTCGCGGTAGCTATTGAACATTTGGCATTAAGGATCCGGCACGATAGTATTTTTAAAGGTATAGCTCTGGGAAACAGGGAAGATAGGCTGGGTTTGTATGCTGATGATCTCATTTTGTACATGGACTCAGTAGAATTTACCTTACCTAGAGCATTAACCCTAATTGAGCAGTTTGGTGCCTTCTCTGGACTATGTATAAATTGGGCAAAATCGGCCATTATGCCTTTATGGGCCTCGGAATGGCCATCAGTGTATCAGAATTTGATAGTAGTAGATAAATTTAAGTATTTAGGTGTCATTATCACTAAAGTCCCTTGGTGTCACATTTTGTGGATAAGTTTAAGTCATGGAATACCTTACCGTTGTCCACCATGGGCCGCATAAATATAATCAAAATGATTCTCCAACCCAAAGCTTTGTACCTGCTGGAACATGCCTGTGTACCCATTCCACGTACGTTCTTTGATAAATTGCACTCACTCATGGTGACATTCATATGGGGTAGGAATAGGCGGAAACTGGCCAATAATCCCTACAGAGGAGCTGGGATGAGGGCCGGGTGGCTTTACCGGACCTATTCTTGTATTTTCTTGCTGGTCAGTTGCGGTATTTGGTGCCATGGGTGACCCGGAATGTGCTTCCTAGTTCAGAATATTACCTGCAGGAGTACTTGCAACTCTCCACTCTATGGCCTGTCTTAGAAGGCCTGACATCTGTATCAGGTTCGCTCCTACCGATTCATAAACTTGCACATCAGGTGTGGAGGGCTGCAAACATGCAGCAATAGAGTGATTTACCAGATGATATCCCGCTGTGGAATAATCCATTATTTCCACATCTGTTACACTGTGAAGGGGAGATGATATGGAAAGGATACGGCATTTGCTATTTGAAAGATCTTTATGAAAATGGCATTCTGTTTTCTTTCTCTCAGTTACAGACCAAAGTGGAAGTTTTGAGGCCACACTTCTATAGGTATCTGCAGTTGAGACATGCCCTCCAGGCTCAGATTCGGGCTCTTAAAGGACCAGTGTCTGCGTATCCACTCATTGGGGTTTTTAGAACACAGGGACCGAGGGGACTGATATCTGCCATTTACACACATCTGCTCAACCTCAAAATTTCAGCTTCTCCATTGGGTGCAGAATGTAAATGGAGAGGGAATATACCTACATTAACGGATGAAGAATGGAGCGAGGCCCTGGAAGCCCCAATAGCTGTATCTCCATCTCTCACTAACAGATTGATACAACCTTTTATACTGCATAGGTGTTACCTCACCCCGACTAGGCTTTTGAAAATGGGTAGGAGGCCACACACGGGATGCCACAGATGTCACAGATGTGCACAAAATGCAGATTTTTGGCACCTAATGTGGGACTGTAGTTACATTCAACCATTCTGGAGGGAGGTAGTAGATGTCATTTCCTCCCTGATTCCGGATAACTTAGAAGTCTGTCCCAAAGCTTGCCTTCTGGGAATTATTGAAGATGACTCACGTTCACGCTATTCCCTCACCTTTATCAGGGAGGCCCTTTTTCTAGCTAGGAAAGCTATTGCTCTCAAATGGATGGCGGACAGGCCCCCTACGGTTGGCCAATGGAAAGTCCTTGTTAATAATATCATTCCCTTTGAGAAAATTATCTATTCCCGCAGGGGATGCCCTCAGAAATTCCAAAAGATATGGGGACCGTGGTGTGGTTCTACTCTGACTGCCACGACAGTCCACTTACACTCTATAGCCTAGCCACCCTGCTTTGTTCCTCACTTAGTTTCAGGAATTTAGGTTGGTGTTCACTGAAGGGATTCATAACACGATGTAAAAGGTTAAAATGGATGTTTATAGACATGCTGTACTATTGATATGTCTTGACTATTATCGATATGATGAAGAATTTTCTTATGTACTGTGAGGCGTAATTCACTGTATTTGTCTTTCATTGATCTATTATATTTCTTGCTTGTAATTTTTCAATAAAGCGAGTTTAAAAAAAATTGATATCCAATGACCATGTAATCTACCTCCAGCCACATACTTACTTGTTCTTTTCTGTCCGCTGAATGCATAATTTTGGGGCCTCAGAGGAATTCAACACCATTGACGACCACATGTTATCGAATTTCAACTATTATTATTAGTTTTTATTTCGAGAGGGCGAATTCGTTAGCTATGTTTTTAATCCAATTTTATATTTTTAGTTCTTTTAAACATATGTATTTGACCTGTATTTGTACTGGCCTGCAGTAAAATTGATATCCATTAACCGTGTAATATACCTCCAGCCACATAATCACTTGATCTTTTCTGTCCGGTGAATGCCTAATGTTTGGGGCCTGTAGTCCAGTGGCCTACAGTAAAAATTTTATCCATTGACCGCATAATGTACCTCGAGCCACATAATTAGAATGTCTTTTATGTCAGGTGAATGCCTAATTTTTAAGGTCCGTACTCCTGTGGCCTAAAATTATATTTTTCTATGCTCCAACAGGGCACGTTTCAGAGAATTTAGCTTTAAGACGCATACAAATGTCCCCTGATTAAGATACATATTTTTGGGGGGAATTTTTGTCATTGATCCCCCTCTAGTATGTCACTGTCCATGTTGTGGGACTATTTGTACACTTCTACTAAGTATTTTGTGGCTGCAAATATGAGCTGAAGGTTTTTCAGGTTCGCCTGCCATTAAAGTGAATGGGGCCCGCCGCAAACTTTCGGTTTGCGAACATTTGATTGCGTTCGCAAACAGTCCCATCCGATATTCATCCATCACTAGTCCTCAGCTCTATACCCAAAATCCAGGTGACAGGTTCCCTTTAAGGCTGGAGGCTCTGCCTCAGGTACTGAGCAGCTGCAGGGTTTCCTCTTCTTCAGGCACTGAAGAAACAAATGCTGTGCACTGGATCTTACCTCCCTCCTCACCCTGCAAACACAAAGCTGTCAAAGACTGAAGGAGTTCTCTTCTCTGTACTCTTCTGCTGGCTGTGAGGAAGTGTCTGCAGAGTATTATACAAGAATAGGTAAGGGGAAGATTTCCACTCCTTTTGCAGAGCAAGTGGCAATCTTTGACACCCTTAGGGATTGTTGTTACACACCCCCACAGCTCTGCAACTGCATGTCAACAAAGGGCCAGAACCAGGCTCGGACTGGCTCACCGGGATGCCGGTGAAATGCCCGGTGGGCCCCTTGCCTGTCTGCTTATACTACAGCCAGAGCCACCAGCAGGGCAGTTACTATTCTTTCAGGCACCTGGCTGTTATCAGGTGCTGGACTGCAGCACTGGCACACATATCATTTTACTTTGGTGAAAGGGACAGCACAATATCTTGCAGCGCTTGTTCCTTTCTCCAAAGTAAACTTCACCGACCCGACATGAGCAGACAGCTCCCCCCTCCTCTCTACAGTGTGATATTCCATCATGCATGTGTGAGGAGGGGGCGGAGCCAGAGGAGCCGAGACAGCAGCAGGAGATAATGGAGACGCTGCTCTCTCTGTGTCACTGTGCCTCCCTCCAGTATAAACTATAAAGTTCAGTCCTCTTCTCTGGTCCCACTACTCCACACAGCAGAACTGGGGTAATTTACTGTGGGAGGGAACCTAGAAGTTAGGAGAGTCCTGAAGCTGCTGCCCCTGCACATCTTGTGTCCCTGTTGTTCCAGCCCCTCACAGACCTTTCCCACCAACTATCTCACCTATACTTTATACAGAGCAAGAAGTTATGTCTCCCAGTGTCCCCCTCTTCCCTCTCATCAGTGGCATTTCACACTTTCCCAGCCCCTCGCCCCCACATAATATGTAATGTCTCTATAGCAGTGGCGTGCACACAATCCATGGGGCCCCGGTGCAAAACTGAACCATGGGGCCCCCCTTCCCGTCGCTGCCCCCCCCCCCAAACCCAGAGTCAGGCTACTTTCACACCTACGTTAGGTGCGGATCCGTCTGGTATCTGCACAGACGGATCCGCACCTATAATGCAGACGCTTGTATCCGTTCAGAACGGATCCGTTTGCATTACCACGAACAAAAAAAACAAGATAATGCAAACGGATCTGTTTTGACTTACACTAAACGTCAATGGGAGACGGATCCGTTTTCAATTGCACCATATTGTGTCAGTGAAAACGGATCCGTCCTCATTGACTTACATTGTAAGACAGGACGGATCCGTTTGGCTCCGCATCGCCAGGCGGACACCAAAACGAATCTGCACAGACGGATCCGCACCTATAATGCAAATGCTTGTATCCGTTCAGAACAGATACGTTTGGCTGCAAGCAGCGTTTTGGTGTCCGCCTCCGGAGCGGAATGGAGGCTGAACGGAGGCGGACACCTCAGTTTTTTTTTTTTTTTACAAATCTTATCTTCACTTCCGGACCGGCACCGGCTTCTTCACGCTCTCCCGAAAGCTTTTCCGGCGCCTTCTCCCTGCTGCGTCTCGGCGTTGTTGTGCGCCTGCGCAGCCTAGGGAAACGTCATGTCCGGTGCGGCCACCCAACAGGAAATGACTAGCCACGCCGCACCCGCACGGGGAGGAGAATCAGGGGGAGGAGACTCACTCAAGGAGGGTAGGGCTGGCCTGGCCTGGCCCTGCAGCGCAGAAACGCAACACTGGGCGGTAGGCCCCAGGTCGGCCGCCCGGGTTAAGGCTGTTTCACACGAGCGAGTCCATTGCGGGAATCGCGCTCCGTGTGTGAGTGTGATCCTCCGCTCTGGACTTGCAGGAGCGCACGGCATTATCATGATTTATAATGCTATGTGCCTCTGCTTGACCTTATTTCTACAGAATCATACTGACAGCTTTATGTCGCTATGTCCAGAGCGGAGGTTCACACTCACACACGTGTGAAACACTCACTCGCTCGTGTGAAACAGCCCTTATACAGGCAGGCACAGCACTACTACAGGGCGGGGCCAGGGGTCCACAGGCAGCTGGGCCCCCTGGAGTGCCGGGCACGGTCGCAACTGCGACCCCTGCATGTACGCCCCTGCTCTGGAGGTTATATCAGTACTGGAGCGATATAAGAGGAGTGGCTGATATCAGTCACATAGGATGTAATGTCCCTGAAGGTTATATCAGCGTTGGAGCGTTATAAGAGGAACGGCTGATATTAGTCACATATGATGTAATGTCTCTGGAGGTTACCGTATTTTTCGCCCCATAAGACGCACTCCTCCCCCCCCCAAAATGGGGGGAAAATGCCCCTGTGTCTTATGGGGCGAATGCTGACATTTTTACATCGCAGGCTGCGATGTATGAGCGAGCGGGTAGGGACTGGGAGGAGGAGCTGGGGGCCGGCAATTGCGGCAGGGCTGGTGCAGTTCACTGTACTCCGGCCCCGCCGCTCCAGTGCTGCAATATTCAAATATAAAATGTCTCATTCAATTAAAAGTGATTAAACATGCCCCCCCCCCCCACTTTTAATATTACCGTACACCCTAACAGCTTCTGTAGAATGCAGGCCGGGCGGGTGGCAGCATAACTCCCTGATGTCACTTGTCTGCGCCACCTACTTTATGAATCAAGCAGGTGGCGCAGGCACGTGATGTCAGTGAGTGACGCGCTGGCCGCCCGGCCTGCCTGCCTGCGTAGTACATAAGCTGTTAGGATGTACGGTAATATTAGGAGTGAGGGGGCATGTTTAATCACTTTTAATTGAATGAGACATTTTATATTTGTATACTGCAGCACTGGAGCGGTGGGGGGGGGATCTGTGGATGACAGTTTTATGGGGGACATCTGTGGATGGCACTGTTAAGGGGTGGGAGGTCTGTGGATGGCACTGCTATGGGGTGGGGGGGTCTGTGGATGGCACTGTTATGGGGTGGGGGGGTCTGTGATGGCACATCCATAACAGTGCCATCCACAGATCCCCCATAACAGTGCCATCCACAGATCCCCCCATAACAGTGCGTCATCCACAGATCCCCCCATAACAGTGCGTCATGCACAGATTCCCCCATAAGGCCTCATGCACACGACCGTTGTTGTGTTCCGTTCCGCAAAATGGGGTTCCGTTGTTCCGTTTCCGTGTGTCTTCATTATTTTTGGAGGATCACCAGACATGAAGGAAAGTAAAAAAAAATCTAAGTCAAGTTTGCCATGCAAATGATAGGAAAAAAACGGATGCGGACACGTGGACGTGGATTACAATCTTGTGTGCCTTCGCGTTTTTTCACGGTCCCATTGACTTGAATGGGTCCGCAAACCGTTTTCCGTGGAAAAAATAGGACAGGATATATTTTTTTGACGTACTGGAACCACGGATCACGGACGCGGATGACAAACGGTGCATTAGCCGAGTTTTCAACAAACCTATTGAAAGTCAATGGGTCCGCAGAAAATCACGAAAAACTGGACAACGGACACGGAATAAAACAACGGTCGTGTGCATGAGGCCTAACAGTGCGTCATCCACAGATCCCCCATAACAGTGCCATCCCCAGATCCCCCCATAAGTGTCCTTCACAGATCCCCCCCCATAACAGTCTCCTTCACAGATCCCCAGTAACAGTGCCATCCACAGACCACCTTTAGTTCCAAACCCACCAAAAGCACACCTTTTGGTTAAAAAATTTTTTTTTCTTATTTTCCTCCCCAAAAACCTTGGTGCGTCTTATGGGCCGGTGCGTCTTATAGGGCGAAAAATACGGTATATCAGTACTAGAGCGTTATAAGAGGAGCGGCTGATATCAGTCACATGTGATGTAATGTCTCTGGAGGTTATATCAGTACTAGAGCGTTATAAGAGGAGCGGCTGATATCAGTCACATATGACTGTGGATAGGTCATCAGTATCTGATTGGTGGGGGTCTGACACCCGGGACTAGGGATCAACTGATATAGATTTTTTTTAGAGCCGATAACCTGTGAACTTTCAGGCCGATAGCCGATAATTTATACCAATATTTTGTGCATTTTCACAAATTCCTACACAAATCTGTTGTTAAATGAAGAGATGCCATTTATATATCTAAGATTAAATATTTATACTTAATATTTTGGTGTTTTTTTAAATTTAATAACTATCTCCCCCTTAGGGGCTAGAACCTGGATCCCTTGTCCTATTCACCCTAATAGAGCTCTATCAGGGTGAATAGGACTTCACACTCTCCCTGCTGCCCTGTGCATAGTACACATGTCAGCAGGGAGCTGACTATGGCAGCCAGGGCTTCAGTAGCGTCCTGGCTGCCATGGTAACCGATCAGAGCCCCGCAATTACACTGCTTGGGCTCTGATCAGAAGCTGCCACTGCCACCAATGAAGATAACTTGCCCATTAATTAAAATATAGCGACACCTGACCTCTATGAGAGGTAGCTGCGATCCGCGACAGTTAACCCCTCAGGTGCAGCTATATGATTCACCCGCCTCCTATATTTGAATTAATAACTGAGTTAACATCATTGGTGGCGCAATGGCCACAGCCCCTCCCCTCCTCCTCCCCTCTTGCCTCTCACTGGTGGCAGCGGCACAGGGGGGAGGGACTGCTTCCTTCTCCCCTGTGCTGCTGAGGGAACATTGATCGCGTTGATAGCAGCACGATCCATGTTCGCGATTCGTTATCGGCATATCGGCAAGGTTAGATGCTGATACCGATAACTTTGAAAATCCTGAATATCGGCCGATAATATTGGTAAATCCGATAATCAGTCGATCCCTACCTGGGACCACTGCCGATCAGCTGTTTGAGAAGGCACCGGGGCTCCTGTGAGCGCTGTGCCCTTCTCTGTGAATTTTCTGATCAAGTGGCCTAGGAGCAGCTCAGCCGCATAGAGGTGAAAGGGGCTGAACATGATACCAAGCACAGCCGCTATACAATGTACGGCGCTGAGCCTGGTGAGCTGTGCTGAGGCCGGGGCACTACTGCCAGCACTTCAATAAACTTATCCTTTTGAATATGCAGGAAACATTTCCTTCACTTTGGATATTGTTTAGGCTGGGGGACTGGGTGGTTCATCTAGGACATGGAATGTCCACGTGTGACTGCTGTCCAAACTACTGACTGTAAATAACAGATACAGTTATCAACTAAATGAGTTGCTTAAAGGGAGTCTGTCATCACAGTTTCACCTTTTTAACCCTTCCCATAGCTTTCGAGCAGCATTACAGTTGATAAAAACGTTACCTTTATAAGCAATCGTTGACTTATAAATCATCTTAGTAGGATATGCAAATGAGGGCTCGCAAGTGCCCAGGCGCGGCGTCAACCTCGTAGGTGCCGAGATCCCGCGCCTGCACACTGAGTCCATCGGCCGGCGCATGCGCACTGCGATGTCCATTCCTGGTACGGCATCACAGTAATTAATGCGCATGTGCCGGTAACGGACTCAGTGCGCAGGCGCGGGATCTCGGCAAAAGAAGAAGTAAGAAGATGGGCGGGCAGAGGGCAAGGATGGGCGGGGGGAAGCGGCGATAAGGCAGAGCTGCCTGGGCACCTACGAGGTTGACGCCGCCCCTGGGCACTTGCGAGCCCTCATTTGCACATCCTACTAAGATGATTTTTGCCAGTTTTATAAGTCCACGATTGCTTATAAAGGTAACGTTTTTATCAACTGTAATGCTGCTCGAAAGCTATGGGAAGGGTTAAAAAGGTGAAACTGTGATGACAGAATCCCTTTAAAGAGAAACTATTTGATATAGTGCAGTGCACAATACTGTTCTGTTTAGCATACTGTTACTGTATTGTGTGCTAAAATGCATACATTCATGTGTGCGAGACTGAAAAATGAACAAGTTATATCTCCAGCTCTAGGGTGGGCCCCCAAAATCAATTCCACTGGTGGGCCCTAGGCACCCCAGTCCGACACTGGCCAGAACAGAACTACTGTCCCTCTTGTGCAAGTTTATGCAAATACAGCAGCACACTTGGTGAGTTATCACAAATAGTTAACGTGTTATGACTGTGACTGTTAGCTCTACTACATTTGTAGGTAAAGGAGTAAATATAATTTTTTGGGGCTAAAACTTGCTTAGTTTATGTATATATTGCTAACCTTCAGATTTACAGTGCTTTATTTTATTTTTTATATAACTCAGACAACCAGTTTAAGTATGAGTGGCTAATTACTACTACTACTACCATACAGTTCACAACTTAAGGTACCAAGAAAGTACAATACAGTTGCATAGTTACATACCGTAAGTTGAAAAAAGACAAAGGTCCTCTAAGTTCAATTTTTCTCACATCAATTATACTGAATTAATTGTTAGATTGATTATAACATTTAATGTTATTTGCTATTAGGTAGGCATATAGCCATTTTTTTTTAAAATGTTGACATAGTATTTGCCATTCAGCAAGAGTAAAGACATTGACCTGTGCTGCAACACTGTAACACAAAAATCTGCACAGCAACTCCCACCACATTCACCTGGACCTGGGGTTTGTGTACAAGACAGCAGTATAGGTGCTCAGGGATGTCAGCGTAGTAAATGGCAGTAAATATTGAAAAAAAGATTGCGGCACTCACCACTACAAATCTTCTTTATTCCAAAATAATGATTAAAAGCGCCACTGCGGTACTGGATGCAGGGTACATGGAAAGGCCTTGTCTGGTGCTTTCAATCATTATTTTGGAATAAATAACAGTTTTAACCCCTTCTACCCCGTGCCAATTTTCACCTTCCTGCCCAGGCCATTTTTTGCAAATCTGACATGTGTCACTTTTTGTGGTAATGACTTTGGAACGCTTTTATTTATCCAAGCCATTCTGAAATTGTTTTCTCGTGACACTTTGTACTTCATGACAGTTGTAAAATTCTTAAAAAATCCCAAACTTACCAAAAAATTTTTAAAATTTGCAATTTTCTAAATTTCAATTACGTTTTAAAACAGAAAGTGATACCGCATAAAATATTTATTACTTAAAATTCCCCATATGTCTACTATATGTTTGCATCATTTTGTAAATGTCATTTTATTTTTTGGGGACGTTAGAAGGCTTAGAATTTTAGAAGCAATTCTAAAAATGTTTAAGAAAATTTCCAAAACCCATTTTTAAGGACCAGTTCAGGTCTGAAGTCACTTTGTGGGGCTTACATAATAGAAACCCCCCATAATTGACCCCATTGTAGAAACTAAACCCCTCAAGTTACTCAAAACTGATTTTACAAACTTTGTTAACCCTTTAGGTGTTGCACAAGAATTAAAGGAAAATGGAGATGACATTTCTAAATTTCACTTTTTTGGCAGATTCTCCATTTTTATAATTTTTTTTTTCTTTAACACATTGAGGGTTAACAGCCAAAGAAAACTTAACATTTATTACCCTGATTCTAAGGTTTACAGAAACACCCACATGTGGTCGTAAACTGATGTAAGGGGGCACGGCAGAGCGCAGAAGGAATGGACTGCTGCATGGTTTTTGGAAGGCAGATTTTGCTGGACTGGTTTTTAGATACCATGTCCCATTTGAAGCCCCCCTGATGCACCCCTACAGTAGAAACTCCCAAAAGTGACCCCTGGGTGAAAAGGTGAAAATTTGATTTGTACTATTTTGGGGTACATGATTTTTAATCACTCTATATTGCGTTTTTTTGTGAGGCAAGGTAGCCAAAAAATAACTGTTTTGGCACTGTTTTTATTTTTTACAATGTTCATCTGACAGGTTAGATCATGCGCTATTTTTATAGAGCAGGTTGTTACGGACACGGCGATATCAAATATGTCTACTTTCTTTGTTTGTTTCAGTTTTACATAATAAAGCTTTTTTTTATTCTTTTTGTGTCTACATTTTCTGAACACCCTATTTTTTATTTTTCTACTAATCGTCTTGTGCAGGAGTTCATTTTTTGCAGGAAGAGTTGATGTTTTTATTGGTACCATTTTTGGGTACATATGATTCTTTGATCATTCATTATTACACTTTATAAGGAAAAGCGACCCAAAATATTGGTTGTTTTGGCACAGTTTTTATTTATTTATTTTTACAGCGTTCACCTGAGGGGTAAGGTCACATGATATTATTATAAAGCAGGTCGTTACGGACGTGGCAATACCTAATATTTATACTTTTTCTTATTTATTTAAGTTTTACACAATAATATGATGTTTTAGTGTCTCCATAGTCTGAGAGCCATTGCTTTTTTATTTTTTGACTGATTGTCTTAGATAGGGGCTCATTTTTTGCGGGATGAGATGATGGTTTGATTTGTTCTATTTCGGAGGGCATACGCCTTTTTGATTGCTTGGTGTTGCACTTTAAATGATGTTAGGTGACAAAAAATGGCTGTTTTAGCACTGTTTTTATTTTTATTTTTTTACGGTGTTCACCTGAAGAGTTCGGTCATGTGATATTTTTATAGAGCAGGTTGTTACGGACACGGCAATATCTAATATATCAACTTTTTTAAATTTATTTCACTTTAACACAATAATTGCATTTTTCAAGCCAAAAAAATGATGTTTTAGTTTCTCCATGTTCTGAGAGCTATATATTTTTTTATTTTTTGGGCAATTTTCTTATGTAGGGGCTCTTTGTTTGCGGGATGAGGTGTCGGTAGTATTGAGCGAGCATGCTCGGTTGAATACCTGTTCGGCTCGAGCATCGCTATGCTCGGCACATGGCGGTACTCAGACGAGTACCGCATGTGCTCGAGCACCAAGCACGAGTCTCCTCCCCACATGTTTCACATCTACTAAGCAGCCAATAAACGTGCAGGTAAGTACTGCAATCACTGTAATGCCAGTAGCCATGTTGGCGACTGGCATTACAGTGATTGGCTGGCCGTAAAGCATCATCGGGCGCTATATAGCACCCTATGAAGCGGGTTCATCTCATTGCGAGTCAGGGAGAGCTGCGCTTAGGAAGTTACAGATAGTGTAGGGAGTTTGTGATCGCAATTTATTCAATTTTAAAACATTTCAAAGACCCAAAAGTCCTTTTAAGGACTATTGTGTGTGGTGGCAGCAATTTAATCTTGCAAAGTAGTCTTTGATTTTTTTTTCCTATACTTTGCATTTCGTTTTCTATAGAGGGTGCCTGCAGTGACTTGTGACATCTGTTCATCAATGCCTTCTGTGTGTCAGGTAGGAAGAATATTATTGAAAACAATTACATTTTTAACATAATTTATCCACATTTTTCCTTTAAACGGTCCCTGCAGTGAATTGTCACATCTGTACTGCAATAGCGTCTGTTATTAGGAAAAATATTAGTGACAACAAATACAAACCGGATTCCAAAAAAGTTGGGACATTAAACAAATTGTGAATAAAAACTGAATGCAATGATGTGGAGATGGCAAATGTCAATATTTTATTTGTAATAGAACGTAGATGACAGATCAAACGTTTAATCCGAGTAAATGTATCATTTTAAAGGAAAAATACGTTGATTCCAATTTTCACGGTGTCAACAAATCCCAAAAAAGTTGGGACAAGTAGCAATAAGAGGCTGGAAAAAGTAAATTTGAGCATAACGAAGAGCTGGAAGACCAATTAACACTAATTAGGTCAATTGGCAACATGATTGGGTATAAAAAGAGCTTCTCAGAGTGGCAGTGTCCCTCAGAAGCCAAGATGGGTAGAGGATCACCAATTCCCACAATGTTGCGCAGAAAGATAGTGGACCAATATCAGAAAGGTGTTACCCAGCGAAAAATTGCAAAGACTTTGCATCTATCATCATCAACTGTGCATAACATCATCTGAAGATTCAGAGAATCTGGAACAATCTCTGTGCGTAAGGGTCAAGGCCGTAAAACCATACTGGATGCCCGTGATCTCCGGGCCCTTAAACGACACTGCACCACAAACAGGAATGCTACTGTAAAGGAAATCACAGAATGGGCTCAGGAATACTTCCAGAAACCATTGTCAGTGAACACAATCCACCGTGCCATCCGCCGTTGCCAGCTGAAACTCTACAGTGCAAAGAAGAAGCCATTTCTAAGCAAGATCCACAAGCTCAGGCGTTTTCACTGGGCCAGGGATCATTTAAAATGGAGTGTGGCAAAATGGAAGACTGTTCTGTGGTCAGACAAGTCACGATTCGAAGTTCTTTTTGGAAATCTGGGACGCCATGTCATCCGGACCAAAGAGGACAAGGACAACCCAAGTTGTTATCAACGCTCAGTTCAGAAGCCTGCATCTCTGATGGTATGGGGTTGCATGAGTGTGTGTGGCATGGGCAGCTTGCATGTCTGGAAAGGCACCATCAATGCAGAAAAATATATTCAGGTTCTAGAACAACATATGCTCCCATCCAGACGTCATCTCTTTCAGGGAAGACCCTGCATTTTTCAACAAGATAATGCCAGACCACATTCTGCATCAATCACAACATCATGGCTGCGTAGGAGAAGGATCCGGGTACTGAAATGGCCAGTCTGCAGTCCAGATCTTTCACCTACAGAGAACATTTGGCGCATCATAAAGAGGAAGGTGCAACAAAGAAGGCCCAAGACGATTGAACAGTTAGAGGCCTGTATTAGACAAGAATGGGAGAGCATTCCTATTTCTAAACTTGAGAAACTGGTCTCCTCGGTCCCCAGACGTCTGTTGAGTGTTGTAAGAAGAAGGGGAGATGCCACACAGTGGTGAAAATGGCCTTGTCCCAACTTTTTGGGGATTTGTTGACACCATGAAATTCTGATTCAACATATTTTTCCCTTAAAATGGTACATTTTCTCAGTTTAAACTTTTGTTCCGTGATTCATGTTCTATTTTGAATAAAATATTAGAATTTGGCACCTCCACATCATTGCATTCAGTTTTTATTCACAATTTGTATAGTGTCCCAACTTTTTTGGAATCCGGTTTGTATATTTTTTCCATAATCTATCCATAATTTTCCTATAAACGGTCCCTGCAGTGAATTGTCACTTCCGTGCTGCAATAGCGCCTGTGTGTCAAGGACAGATATTGCGAAAAATATTAGTGACAACAAATATATTTTTTCCATAATTCATCCCAATTTTTCCTATTAACGGTCCCTGCAGTGAATAGTGATAGACGAACATCTGCCGGGACGGTTCGTGAACCGCAAGTTCGCGGCGGGTCCCATTCATTTTAATGGCAGGCGAACCTGAAAAACCTTCAGCTCATATTTGCAGCCAAGAAATAATTAGTAGAAGTGCACAAATAGTCCCACAACATGGACAGTGACATACCAGATGTATTATTCAAATTTGCAATCTCCATTCATTTTTTTTTTCAATGCGAAATATTGGCAATTCAATTTTCACGTACGCGCATGCGCAAATGCACTATACAGTACCAAAATGCACTATAAAGAAAGTATATTGGTATATAACACCCAGCTTCAATCTGTTTTTTTTTGGGGATGACTGGTATATCACACCAGTAGAAATTATTTGTTCCAATAACGCTTGTCCCTCTATATACCTGTAGTATCGCAGCAGAACCGCACACAACTGCCGCACAATACAAATGCACTATAATATACTTTCTAACATAGAAAGTATATTATAACATTGTACAAGGAAACAAGGAAGGCAATCCATTAGAATATACATGAAGATAAAACGTAACCTTTAATAATTTTACTATGAGGGTCCATTCACACGTCCGAAAGTGTTTTGCGGATCCGCAAAACACGGACAACGGCAATGTGCATTCCGCAATTTGTGGACCGCACAACGCCGACACTATAATGGAAAATGCCTAATCTTGTCTGCAATTGCGGACAAGAATAGGACATGTTCTATTTTTTTGCGGAAACGGAAGCACAGATGAGGAAGTGCGGATCCGCAAATGCGGATGTGGATCCGCAAAGGCAGATGTGGATCCGCAAATGCGGACAGCACATTCCGGCCCCATTGAAAATGAATAGGTCTGCACCCGTTCCGCAAAATTGCGGAACAGATGCGGACCCATTTTGCGGACGTGTGAATGGAAAAGATATCCCTCAAAATGAAAATATATAAAATTATTAAAGTTAACCAAAAAGCATAGATGTGGTAGGCAATAACAAGTGCTCGGCGGCATTAAATCAGGTGCTCGGCGGCACCAAATCAGAAACCATATGTCCTACCACAATCCGGGGGGTTCCAGTGCACATCAATGAATCCAGGAGGGAAAGCAAAAAAACATCCATCCCTGGGCTAGATGATGATGTGGTATTGAAGGACAGGTTGGGCAAAGAACTGTCCCTGATATTGCCCTACAGGGGGGTGCTATTCTGGCCCCGATAGCCTAACCACAGACCACCCGCCCTGATAAGAGCGACCCTGTCCAGAACCTTACCCTATATAAAAATGACAATAGTAAGCCCCTAGCCCCTAGGCCCCTGACTTCCAGGTGATCACTATATAGATCTATGTGTTTTTGACTCATTATAAAAGTATATTATAAGTATATCGCACCCCTCTGTGTATCACACATATCGATTGCACACCTATACTAGTGCTTCAAATGACTTTTGTGGCCTTATTAGCTAGTGTTTGGTGTCCCTAACAGCCTGTCCCTGCTCCACACAGCAACTTCTCCCTACACTGGCAAAACACTGAATGTAAAATGGCGCCCAGATCAGGTTTATTTATAAGGTAGGAGGTAAGTCCATGTGCTGAAATGTCTCAATTGGCTGTCCTGTACCACCTGATGGATGTGTCATGGGTCAAAGTTCTTCACAATGTAAAAGAATATGGAGGGCACAAATTTCTCCATATGTTCGCATGTTCAGCAAATCGCGAACACGCAAAGTTCGCCGCAAAACGACGGGCGAACCGGGCGAACCGCAAGGCCATCTCTAACAGTGAATTGTCACATCCGTGCTGCAATAGCGTCTGTGTTTCAGGCCCAGATATTGGGAAAAATATTAGTGACAACACATATATTTTTTCCATAATTTATCCATAATTTGCCTATAAACGGTCCCTGCAGTGAATTGTCACATCTGTGCTGCAATAGCGTCTGTGTGTCAGGCCCAGATATTGGGAAAAATATTAGTGACAACAAATATTTTTTTCCATAATTTATCAATAATTTTCCTTAAAACGGTCCCTGCAGTGAATTGTCACATCTGTGCTGCAATAGCGTGTGTATGTCAGGCCCAGATATTGGGAAAAATATTAGCGAAAACAATTATATTTTTTCTATAATTTATCCACATTTTTCCTATAAACGGTCCCTGCATTGAAATGTCACATCTGCTCTGCAATAGCATCTGTGTGTCAGGCCCAGATATTGGGAAAAATATTAGTGACAACAAATATATTTTTTCGATAATTTATCGACACTTTGCCTATAAAAGGTGTCTGCAGTGAATAGTCACATCTGCGCTGCAATAGCGTGTGTGTGTCAGGACAAGAGATAGTAAAAACATAAGTGAAATCTATTTTCCTTTTTCCGTACTTTTCCATACTTTTTCCATATACTGTGCTTGCTGTGAACTGTGACATCCGTGCTACATCTTGTGTGTCAAGCGTGCATATAACATTTAATATGAAGAAGGCGAGCATTAAGGGACGGGGACGTGGCCGTGATGCAGATGGTTTACTCACAGGCCATGGCCCTGGGCTAGTTGAAACTGTGCCTGCTGCCAGAGCACAAGAAAAACAATCATCCAAGATACCTAGCTTCATGTCCCAGTTTGAAGGGCGGTGCAGGAAAGCACTCTTGAAGTCAGCCCAGTGCAAGCAGGTGGTCTGTTGGATCGCAGCAAATAGTGCTTCCAGTCGGTTAAGCACCACCCTGTCTTCCAAGTCCAGTCTCAGTAGCCAGGAGTCTGGTCCACACAGTCCTCACCCTGATCCTCCCACCATTTAAAATCTGGCCAAACAAGTAATCTCACACTCGGATATTCCGAGGACCTTTTTTCATCGCTATTAATTGATTTGGCCCTCTCGCCAAGCACGCTTGAAGAGGGACCTGAGATTTTGCGCCTCGATTCGCAACCTCTTGAGCATCCAGAGTCACAAGAACATGACACTGGGGAATGGCAATTAGTGTTTAATGAGGTGAATGATGATGAGACACAGTTGCCAATGACTCAACCGCAATTACTGTCTCAAGAGGTTGAGGAAGAGGATGACCCACAGTTGTCAATCACTGAGGTTGTGGTTAGGTCAACAAATCAGGAGGATGATCAGAGTGAGGAAGTGGAAGAGGAGATGCTGGACGACAAGGTTAATGACTCAACCTGGGAAGGTGGCAACAAGCCGAGCGAGGAGAGCAGTAGAGGAGGAGGGATCTGCAGCACTGCAACAGGCTGGAAGAGGCAGTGGGGTGACCAAAGGTAGAAGGCGGGCACCACTGAACAGGCCCACAACTGTTCCACGGAGCACCCCCTTGCGTAAATCTCCCTTGCCAAGGGGTAGGTGTTCGGCAGTTTGGAGCTTTTTTGAGGAAAGTGCAGACGACAAAAGAATAGTAGTTTGCACCCTATGCCACATCAAAAGGGCGTGAACACGAGAAAATTCACCACCACCAGCATGATCCGCCAAATGGCATCAAATCACACTAATAGGTGGGCCGAACGCCAGGGTCCACAATCTGTGTCTGCGGGTCACACCACTGCCTCCTCTTCCCCTGTGTTATGTGCTGGCCAATCTCCTGTCCAAGACACAGGCCTGGATGCTTCCCGCCCTGCACCTGGACCTTCACAAGCAATCAGTGACCACATCCACTTCCCTGTTCCAGCGCAGCATCCTAATGTCATTACCTCAGGCATTTGAACGCAAGCGCAAATACCTAGCCACCCACCCACAGGCCATAGCACTATATGTGCAACTTTTCAAATTACTGGCCCTGAAAATGTTGCCATTTAGGCTTGTGGACACTGAGGCCTTCCGAGGCCTGATGTCGGCATCCGTCCCTCTTACTCAGTCCCAAGCCCCCACTATTTTTCAAGGTGTCCCGTGCCAGCCTCACACCAACATGTGTCCCTTAACATCACACGTACCCTGACCAACGCAGTTACTGGGAAGGTCCACTTAACCACGGACACATGGACAAGTGCTTTCGGCCAGGGACGCTACATTTCCCTGACGGCACACTGGGTGAATGTTGTGGAGGCCAGGAGTGACTCGTACCCTGGGATGGCACAGGTGCTACCGACACCAAGGATTGCGTGCCCTAATTCCATCAGGGTTTCCGCCACCACCTACGATAGTGGCTCCAACCCCCACTTCTCCTCCTCCGCCTCCTCCACTTCCACCTCCAAATTATCTGCGTGCAGCACCAGTCATTCATCAGTCGGTAGCTGGAAGCAGTGTAGCACTGCAATGGGGAAGCGGCAACAGGCCCTGCTGAAGCTGATCTGCCTAGGTGACAAACAGCACACCGCCGCAGAGCTGTGGCAGGGAATAAGAGACCATACTGAGCTGTGGCTCTCTATACTCAACCTAGAACCAGGCATGGTTGTGTCTGATAATGGCCGTAACTTGGTGGTGGCTTTGAAGCTGGGCAACCTTATACACATTCCATGCCTTGCCCACGTATTCAACCTTGTGGTTCAGCGGTTTCTAAAAACATACCCCAATTTGCCTGAGGTACTGTTGAAGGTGCGCCGCGTGTGTGCACATTTCCGCAAGTCACCGACAGCTTCAGCCGGTCTGTCAACGCTGCAGAAGCATTTGAAATTGCCAGCTCACCGGCTGTTGTGTGACGTGAGCACACGCTGGAATTCCACGTTCCACATGTTGGCCAGGCTTTGTGAGCAGCAGAGGGCAGTTGTGGAATACCAGCTGCAACATGGTCGTCACCTTTCCAGTCAGCTTCCGCTATTCACAAGTGACGAGTGGGCATGAATGTTTGACCTCTGTGAGGTTTTACGCAACTTTGAGGAATCAACACAGATGGTGAGCGGCGATAACGCTATTATCAGCATCACTATCCCACTTCTGTGTCTTCTCAAACGCTCGCTGCTCACAATTAAGGACAACGCTTTGCATATGGAAGAGGTGGAAATGGGGGAAGACATTACACAGGTGGATGATAGCCAGACCACCCTCAGTTCATCTTCTCAGCGCGAAATGGAGGCTAAAGAGGAGGAGGAGGAGGAGGAGGAGCAGGAGATGGTTGCCTCAGCTACAGAGGGTAGTACCCTACTGCCACAAGGAGAGAAAAATTTACTCTGTTGTTTTTAATGTACAGGGTGGGCCATTTATATGGATACACCTTAATAAAATGGGAATGGTTGGTGATATTAACTTCCTGTTTGTGGCACATTAGTATATGTGAGGGGGGAAACTTTTCAAGATGGGTGGTGACCATGGCGGCAATTTTGAAGTCGGACATTTTGAATCCAACTTTTGTTTTTTCAATAGGAAGAGGGTCATGTGACACATAAAACTTATTGGGAATTTCACAAGAAAAACAATACTGTGCTTGGTTTTAACGTAACTTTATTCTTTCATGAGTTATTTACAAGTTTCTGACCACTTATAAAATGTGTTCAATGTGCTGCCCATTGTGTTGGATTGTCAATGCAACCCTCTTCTCCCACTCTTCACACACTGATAGCAACACCGCAGGAGAAATGCTAGCACAGACTTCCAGTATCCGTAGTTTCAGGTGCTGCACATATCGTATCTTCACAGCATAGACAATTGCCTTCAGATGACCCCAAAGATAAAAGTCTAAGGGGGTCAGATCGGGAGACCTTGGGGGCCATTCAACTGGCCCACGACGACCAATCCACTTTCCAGGAAACTGTTCATCTAGGAATGCTCGGACCTGACCCCCATAATGTGGTGGTGCACCATCTTGCTGGAAAAACTCAGGGAACGTGCCAGCTTCAGTGCATAAAGAGGGAAACACATCATCATGTAGCAATTTCGCATATCCAGTGGCCTTGAGGTTTCCATTGATGAAGAATGGCCCCACTATCTTTGTACGCCATATACCACACCATACAATCAATTTTTTTGTTCCGACAGTCTTGGAGGGATCTATCCATTGTGGGTTAGTGTCAGACCAATAGCGGTGGTTTTGTTTGTTAACTTCACCATTCACATAAAAGTTTGCCTCATCACTGAACAAAATCTTCTGCGTAAACTGAGGGTCCTGTTCCAATTCCAAGATTTCATGCGTCCACATTTTGGCAAATCCAACACTGAACCAGTTTCACGAAACTTAGCAAGCAGTTTGCTAACTGTAGCATGGGAGATGGGTGGTCTCGTAGGGTGTCTTGCATTGAAATCTGCTGCAATGACCCGGTTACTGCGTTCACCAGACATCAACACAATTTCTATCCGCTCCTCACGTGTTAACCTCGGTGACATGTCAATGGCTGTAAACAAAGAGAAACTTGTAAATAACTCATGAAAGAATAAAGTTACGTTAAAACCAAGCACAGTATTGTTTTTCTTGTGAAATTCCCAATAAGTTTGATGTGTCACATGACCCTCTTCCTATTGAAAAAACAAAAGTTGGATTTCCCCCCTCACATATACTAAAGTTTCCCCCCTCACATATACTAATGTGCCACAAACAGGAAGTTAATATCACCAACCATTCCCATTTTATTAAGGTGTATCCATATAAATGGCCCACCCTGTAGATAATAGACTGTATTCCCATGCACCCCTTCAACCACAAACAAGGGTATATGGTTGAATCTTCCTTTTCTCCTCCTCCTCCTCCTCTTCCGTCATATCAACATGCATTGCTTATTAGTCACATATAATGCCCTCGCATATATGGCCTTCGAATAGAATTCTTTTAGAGGGTCCGCTCACCAACAGGCCCTCACATATAATTTTTTACAGGGTCCGTTTACCAGTAGGCCCTCACATATAATTTTTTACAGGGTCCGCTCACCAGCAGGCCCTAACATATAATTTTTTACAGGGTCCACTCACCTGCATGCCCGCAACTCAAATCTTTTACAGGGTCAGCTCACCTGCAGGCCCGCAACTCAAATCTTTTACAGGTCAGCTCACCTGCAGGCCCGCAACTCAATGTGAATGAGGCCCTCCTTTATGTGATATATTGGTTGTATCGGAATGCCTCTTTCTTGGAATTTTTGGCAAGACTTGCACTTTATATACAAGAAAATATACAGGTAAGAATGTTTTGAATCAATTTTTCCTATAAAATCGTTTTTTTACTTTGCTTTTTTGCGTAAAACCTTAATTAGATTGTGGGCTTGGTGATCAGTTTAAGGCCTTTAAGCAGCATCAGCAGCAGCATGGTGATAAAAATGAGTAGCAAGGTGACATACTGTGGAGATGGCAGCATGAGAAGGCCACATAGTGGCACAATGACTGAGTCTGGATAATGACTAAGGCCATAGATTGTTTAGAATTATGCAGATGGAAACAAATCTGTGGAGCTGTATGACGGTCACCTGCAGATTAATGCAGAAGCCCACAAAAGCAAGTTGGGTTTATCGATTCCAGAACCTTAATTAAATTGTGGGCCTGGTGATCAGTTTAAGGCCTTTTCAGCAGCAGCAGCAGCATGGTGATAAAATGAGTGGCAAGGTGACACTACTGTGGAGATGGCAGCATGAGGAGGCCACATAGTGGCACAATGACTGAGTCTGGATAAAAGACTGAGGCCACAGATTGTTGAGAAAGATGCAGATGGAAACAAATCTGTAGAACTGTATGACGGTTAACCTGCAGATTAATGCAGCCATCAAAATCAAGTTGGGTTTGTCGGTTCCACTTCAGCTCACCAGAGGCCCGCAACACAAATTTTTTAAATGGTCAGCTCACCTGCAGGCCCTCAGATAATTATACCTAATAGGTAATTTGCGCGCATGCTGCCTTGCTTGGATGTGGTAGCTGTAGCCGTTTCTCAGGCTCCCTCTCCGGAATCAAACACTGATTCCCCGTTACCCGTAGTTACAATGGTTTCGAGCTGACTGTTACATCAAAAATTGATAGGGAAGATATCCAAACGGATCGTGGACGTCACGGGGACGTGCGATCAGGCAGAAGTTATCTAGAGTCAACAAAGCGACAGCAGGGCCTGTTTTAGATGGTCAGATCAGCAGGCCCTTGCTCCTAATGTTTTTGAGGGTCACTAGCAGGCCATATATCATAATTTTTAAAGGGTGTGTATGATGCCCTCCTTTATGTGTAACTAAGGGTGTATCGGAGTGCCTCTTCCTTGTAATTTTTTGCAGCACTTTCACTTTATTTACAAGTAAATATTTAGGAAAGAATGTTTTCTATCAATATTTCCTCTAAAATCAATTTTTTTCCCTTGGTTTTGTGCGTATTATTGTCATTATGTAAAAGTAGCGTACTATTCGGACAATATAGTTCCCAACAGCAACCAGCGAGTCCAAGATGCATCCATACATCCTCCCCATGCTGTTACAGAACTATTTCAGTGGTGTTACCAACAATTTCTGACATTTTCTTATAAACCAGACACCCTCCCCTCTTCAGAGCAGTGGGTACCTGGTTTAATGCTCGGGTTCTCCCATTGACTTCCATTATACTCAGGTGCTCAATATCACAATGTGTTTGGCCCGAGACCCCGAGCACCCGAGCACTACGGTGCTCGATCAACACTAGGTGACGGTTTTATTGGTACAATTTTGGGGGTAATACACCTTTTTGATTGCCTGGCGTTGCTCTTTTTGTGATGTAAGGTGACAAAAATAGCTTTTTTCAAAACTGTTTTTATTTTATTTTTTATGGTGTTTATCGGACGGGGTGGATCATCTGATACATTTATAGAGCCAGTCGTTACGGCTGTGTTTTTTTTTTTTTTTTTTATAAAAAAGGGGAAAGAAATTTCTTTCTTTCTTTACTTGAAACTTTTTATTTGTTAATTAAAAACGTTTTTATTTATAATTTTTTTTAACTTTATTTCTGTCCCACTCTAAGACTTTACTTTTGGGGGTCTGATCCCCTCTGCAATGCATTCCAAAATATCTGTATTGTAATGCATTGCCTGTTAGTGTATTACACTGAGTAATACACTAACAGGTTGCTTAGGAGACCCAGCCTGAGGCTGGATCTCCTGGGCTCCCGTAGAAGGCAGGTCCCGATGCCGTGCAAGGCATTGGGCAGCCTCTGCACGGCATCGGGCTGCCTTCTCACCCATCAGGTCCCCACCACAGCAGCGCGGGGACCAAATGGGCTCCCTCACCCGCCACAAATCCCTTCTATGCCGCGGTCAGCGCTGATCGCAGAATAGAAGGGGTTAATTTGCCGGCATCAGCTTGTACAGCAATGCCGGCAGGTACAGCAGGGTCTCAGGGACTGCCAGGCCCCTGCAGTGCTCGGGCGGTCACTGCTCCGGTGCACGCCCAATCACCATGACGTAATAGTACGGCAAAATGCGGGAACGGACCTGCCGCCATGAGGTACTATTATGTCATATATCGGGAGTGCTGCAATGTTTTTTCTATATTTACTGCCATAGTATTTACCAATACTACCTTATGGGATAGGCATTCCATAGTTCGACTATTCTAACTATAAAGAACCTTTTCTTTTATATGCAGTTGCCTAAATAATTCTGCCCAATCAATAAACTAGCGAATGCAGTTGCACTTTCATAAGTATGAGCAACAGGTCTGGATCAGGGATGCTAGCTCTGTGTACCCTTGCCATATGGGTCAGTGGTGCTCCTGTCCATCCAAAGGCCGGATATGCAATCATGTACATGTATATATCATTTAATATACTGTATAATAAAAATATTTTTCTGACTTGAAATTTTTCTTTTTTACAATATGTTCACAGGAATGAGACATATTTATGTGCTGCGTTATTTGGAACGCATTTAATTTCTGAGCAGCCGGTACAGTTTTAGTGGACACACTGTGGCTTATTTATTTTAGATTTTGGAGTTAAGCCAAGAGAAAATTCAGATGGGAAAAGACACAGAACATTTACTGTGATTAATGAAAGAATGGGCAAGCTTTACCATGCTGAACTAACACAACAGGAACAGCAGGAAGAAATGCACAGTAACAGATGGGCATAAATATCCAAGTTGTGTGAGAATGGTCATCTTCACTGAACACTCCAAATTTATTGATTTTGTAGACTGCTGCTAGAGAGACAAGCTTTGTTCTAATAATCAATTCCTCAAGTGTGCTCCAATGTTAATGTCCCTCCTCTGCCTCATCGCAAACCTGTGTGCACATTCCCACGACATGTCACTGTAAAATGTAATGAGACATTTGTGAATGCACTGCAATATTTTTCCTTAATTTCATCTCAAGCTTTTCACTCGCTGCACAGAAGCCCTGTGAGATGAGATGACCTTGAGCATTGTATGCAATGTCAGATCAGGTTTATTTAGAATGGAGTAACAATAAGGACAGCCTATCTATACATTCACTGTGCATTGAACATCAGATGGAAGTACAGAGAAATTCTCTATGAAGTAAGTCAAATGCACAATTTAGAGATATAGTATTAAAGGTGAAATTCAAGGTGAAATTCATACATTGAATGTGATGTAATAAAAAGATAAATTTTATCCCTCTATATTTTATTCACTATTATAAGATATTCTGTTGTAAAACAACATGCAATAAAATGTATGCAAGACTAAATGTATTTTTAAACTATCCATGTTATAAAGTTTATATTGTTAGTCATGTGTTTTTTGGCTAAATCTGGTCAACCTTGACCATGATTCAAACTTAAAAACATTTTAAAATAGGAATCCAAAGTCGGGTTTGGTATTGGCTGGTACCTCGGTAGCAAAACCAACTTCGGATTCCTATTTTAAAATGTTTTTAAATAAGCAGATAGGAATAACAAAGTTTTTACCGAAGTCTCATGCAACTTCTGGTGAGACAAAGTTTTCCGTCACAAAGCCGATACATTTTAATGCTGTACGGAAACAGCATGTCAAAATGAAGTTTTCAAATGAATCAACTTCGAATCTATTATCAGAAGAAGCTCAATTCGCTCAAGCCTACTACTGGTGTGTATTGATCATAGCAGTAGGATAGAGTTTATGCTGTGATGACAGATTAACATTTCAAGTAAACATTAACCAGTGATAAAAAGAGAATATATGCAGCATCCCGCTCCAGAGTTGCGGTACACTGCAAACCACAAAAGAATGTATCTATGTATGAAACATGTATTTACTGTATTTTGCATATGCACAACGTATTGATAGGTCATATTCACACCACTAGATGGGGCTAGTGTCACCCTCTATATATATATAGAGGAGGAGAGAACATTCTAGCCAGTTCAAGTCAGTCAGTGAAGTGAACTCAGTGTTAGTGTCTTGACAGCAAATATAACAGATGCAAAGATGTAGTGTATGACACTTTAGCCATCCCTGGATTAAGATACTAGCCAGGGACGGGCCGAAACAACTACAAAAGCAAGCCAGATGAAAGGAGAGGTATAGAGCAAGTCCAGTTGAGTTCATTGTCTGAAAAGGACGTATTAGCTTTACAGAACATGTGTCCAGGAGTTTGGCTGGTACCTGAATACACAATTAAACAGATTGATCAAAAGTGTAAAAAACAATAAAAGCAATCTTAAATATAGATGTAGCTGAGCTAAAACTGACTCTGAATTGAAATCCATTGAAAGTGTTAGTTAACCTAAAAGTAGTGTTTTCCAAAATACCACCTGTGCCACAAGCCCCACAAGAAAGGCAGCGGGAGATTAGGGAGATTAACAAATGGCCAGGAAGGTGAGGTATGGGTTCCTGGAGAACTGGGCCGACTTCTCTGTCAGCTACAGGCTTTATCATAGGGATGGGCTGCGCCTAAATGGGCAAGGTGCAGCTATTTTGGGGGAGAAGATGGCTAAAAGGTTGGAGAAGTGTTTGAAGTAGGGACTGGGGGGAGGGGGGTAATTACATTATAGAAGATGAAGATAGTACAGATAGAGACCTGGGGCAATGTAATGAAACTAGGGGAGGAATGGAAGGAGGGACTAGAACAGTTCATAAGGAAATGTGTAGAGTAAAAATATACAAAAACCTCTCAATTTTATGTACACTAATGCCAGACGCCTGTCTAACAAAACTGGGGAACTGGAATTAGTACTGTCTGAGGAGGACTATGACATTGTGGGAATAACTGAGACATAGCTGGATGATAGCTATGACTGGGCAGTTAACGTACAGGGTTACAGTCTGTTTAGAAAGGATCGTCAAAACCGGAGAGGGGGACCGGTTTGCCTTTTTGTCCTGTCTAAAGCCCACACTCCTAATAGATATAAGCGAGGGACCTAAACATGTGGAGTCACTGTGGGTAGAAATACATGGTGGCAAAAACAATAATAAAATGCTGATAGGAATTTATTATAAGCTACATAATATACCAGAGTCCACAGAAAATCTACTACTAAATGAGATAGATGAGGCTGCAAATCATAATGAGGTGGTTATTATAGGGGACTTCAACTACCCAGATATAGACTGGGAAACTGAAACAAAGTCCTCAAAAATAAAAAAAAATACAGCCATAAAATTGGATATTTTTAAAAGCATACCTTATAGGGAATAAAAGGATGAGGAACAAGAATAAAAACAATGTGGATAAATAGCATTGTAAAGAAAGCAATAAATGACAAAAAGAAAGCATTTAAATCACTAAAAGAGGAGGGTAGAGATGAAGCACTGAAAAACTTTAAGGAATAAAATTGAATAAAACTAACCCTAAAATGTTCTTCAATTATATAAATGGAAAAAGTATAAATCTGATTGGGTCGGCCCTTTACAGAGTTAGGGTGGGTTCACACTAGCGTTAGGGATTCCGTTATGGCTTTCCGTTATAACAGGGTTATACCGGAACATAACGGAATCCATAAGACGGAAGGGCAGATCCGTTTTGCTGCCCATAGACTTGCATTATGACGGAATGCAAAACGGACGCCTTTAAAAGGCATTCCGTTTTGCTCCATCCTAATAGAAGTATATGGGAAAACAGGACAGTCGACAGGTCTTTGTTTTCCGTCTTGCATAACGGGACCCAGAAGGATCCGTTATGTTTTCCCATAGACTTCTATTAGGACGGAGCAAAACGGAATGCCTTTTAAAGGCTTCCATTTTGCATTCCATTCTATGGATTCCGCTATAACCCTGTTATAACGGAAAGCCATAACGGAATCCCTAACGCTAGTGTGAACCCATCCTTATGTGATGAGGGGGGAGTTGCAGACAGCTATGAGGTTATAGTGATAGTGAAAGGTGAAAGTTATAAAATATTTTTTTCTCCACTGTACTCACTGAGGAAAGTGCAGAATGTAAAAGTAAATTCCCCATTAAAACGTGCCATATCTGACCCAGGAAGAAGTATTGTCACACTCTAGTGTGGGAGGGAAACCCCACACCGTACATAGGAGGTAAAGGGAAAAGGAAATAAGGCCTGAAAACTAGGGAAGGAAGATGGACACCTCCTAGTGAAAACCCTAATGAAAACCCTGACTGACTACCAGTATGAACAAACCCCAGAGGTAGGTGAGTTCATACACAGGAATACCACTCCTATCTAACCCTAAAGGACCCTGGTACTAATGACAAGAAAGAGACATCCTGTTCCTCCAAAAGGAAGAATGAACGGGAGTCTCCCTAAGGCCTAAAAAAAACAAAGAAATGCAACACACAGAAAAGCCAAAATACAAAAGGGAAAGGTAACACAACTTCCAAGAAGCTATGGCAGCACCAGGAACTCAGCCGAGGTCCAAACACCAGCTATCCATAGGTCAAACTGAAGCTATAAACCGCACAGCATTGTGGGAGCAACAACTATAAATAGGGAAAGTTAAATGACCACAATAGCAACACCTGGAGGTTAACGGTGTGGCCAGTACCAGAAACAACACAGATGCCTATTGACCCACAAGGTAATCATATCAAATCAAACCATGTGTTGTCAGTCTTAAAGATCTCCTGCCACTCACTGTCGCGGGGACGTCCGTATGTCTAGGTACGTCCGCGACAAGTATAGCGGCATCTTAAAAATATTAAAATAGACAAATTGCCAGTACCATATGACATATACACCCCTGCATCCTAAGAGAATTAAGTAATGTCATTGCCAGACCCCTATTTCTGATATTTAAGGACTCTGTATTGACAGGGAGTGTTCCACAGGATTGGTGCCTAGCAAATGTGGTGCAAATATTCAAAAAGGGTTCAAAACCAGAGCCCAGAAACTATAGTCCGGTAAGTTTAACATCTGTCATGGGTAGAGTTGAGCAGACACCTGGATGTTCGGGTTCGGCAAGTTCGGCTGAACTTGAAAACAAAGTTCGGGTTCGGGAACCGAACTTGACCCGAACTTGACCCCAAACTCGACCCCATTGAAGTAAATGGGGACCCGAACTTTTGGGCACTAAAATGGCTCTAAAATAGTCCTGGAAAGGGCTAGAGAGCTGAAAAAGGCATCAAAATATGCTTAAGAGCATGGCAACTGTTCTGCAAACAAATGTGGATAGGGAAATGACTTAAAATAACATAAAATACAGAAAATTTTAAAATAACAATCTGTATCTAGGAGTAGGAGGTTAAGGAGGCGGTGGATGTGGCGGTGTAGGTTGACGTGGCAGTGTAGGTGGAAGCGGCAGTGAAGGAGGAATAGGTAGCCAACACTGATTTGTGCTATTTTTTTTTTTTTTAAATTGGGATATCCCCCAAAATATTGGGACATATAACAAAATAAAACTAAGAATAAGTGCACTTGAGTACAAGAATGGATGGTTGAGGCTGGTATAAATGTCTATTCTGCACAAAGTACGGACAAGTCCTGTGGGATCCATGCCTGGTTCATTTTAATAAACGTAAGCTTGTCCACATTGGCTGTAGCCTGTGATAATGCTCTCTATCGTGCTAAACACACGTTCACACTATACACTGGCTGCAGGGCAGGTCAGCACCTCCAAGGCTGAAAAAGCTTTTCCACATTTGGGCCATGCTAACCCTGCCTTCTCAGGTGCTGGCGGTGCCCCAGCTGCGTTGGCGACCTCTTCCTCCTCCTCTGCCTTTGCCTTGTGCTTCCACTGTGCGCCCGCTGTCAGGTGGGAATGCTATCATCAGCGTGCGCTTGTAGTCGCGCATCTTCCGATCAGTAACAGATGTTTTCACTAAATTTAGTTCCCTGTCAGCAATGCAGAGCAGGGGTTCATTCACGGCAAAAGGGGGTTCATGTCACCCAGCAATAGAACAGAGGATTTTGAGAGATTTAGGCCCCTGTCACCCAGGCACAGCAGGGGTTCATTTACGGCAAAAGGGGGTTCATGTCACCCAGCAATAGAACAGAGGATTTTGAGAGATTTAGGCCCCTGTCAACCAGGCACAGCAGGGGTTCATTCACGGCAAAAGGGGGTTCATGTCACCCAGCAATAGAACAGAGGATTTTGAGAGATTTAGGCCCCTGTCACCCAGGCACAGCAGGGGTTCATGCACAGCAAAAGGGGGATCTTGTCACCCAGCAATAGAACAGAGGATTCTGAGAGATTTAGGCCCCTGTCACCCAGGCTCAGCAGGGGTTTGTATAGGCAAAAAATGGTAAAATGTCACCCGACAATTAAAAATACGATTTTTTTCAATTTAGGGCACTAAAATTTGCACTTTTTTGCATTAAAATTGCTATAAAATAGTCCTTGAAAAGGCTAGAGGGATGTAAAATGCAGTAAAATGTGCTTAAGAGCATGGCAACTTCTCTGCAAACAAATGTGGATAGGGAAATAACTTAAAATAAAATAACTAAAAATTACAAATTATTAACCTGCAACTCAGAGAAGGAGGTGGATATGGAGTCGGAGGTTGAGGAGGCGGTGAATGTGGTGTTGTAGGTGGAGGCAGCAATAGAGGAGGAGGAGGTATTAAAATATTGTGACAAATAAAAAAAAAAGAAAACAAAGAATCATTGCACTTGACTTGAGTACGAATGTATGTTTGATGGTGGTATAAATGTCTATTCTGCACAAGGTACAGACAAGTCTTGTGGGATCCAAGCATGGTTCATTTTAATGAACGTGAGCTTGTCCACGTTGGCTGTGGACAGGCGGCTGCGCTTGTCTGTGATGACGCCCCCTGCCTTGCTAAACACACATTCAGATAATACACTGCCTGCAGGGCAGGCCAGCACCTCCAAGGCGTAAAGGGCAAGCTCAGGCCATGTGCCCAATTTGGAGACCCAGAAGTTGAAGGGGGCAGACCCGTCATTCAGTACGTGTAGGCGTGTGCACACATACTGCTCCACCCTGTTGGTGAAATGCTGCCTCCTGCTAAGACGTTCCATATCAGCTGGTGGTGCTGGTTGTTGTGGCGTGCTGACAAAGCTTTTCCACATGTCGGCCATGCTAACCCTGCCTTCTGAGGTGCTGGTGGTGCCCCAGCTGCATTGGAGACCTCTTCCTCGTCCTCTGCCTTCGCCTTGTGCTTCCACTGTGCCCCCGCTGTCAGGTGGGAATGGCACCAGCAGCGCGTCTACCAGCGTGCGCTTGTACTCGCGCATCTTACGATCACGCTCCAGTGACGGAATTAAGGACGGTACATTGTCCTTGTAACGGGAATCCAGCAGCGTGGCCACCCAGTAATCAGCACAAGTTATAATGTGGGCAACTCGGTGGTCGTTGCGGAGACACTGCAGCATGTAATCGCTCATGTGTGCAAGGCTGCCCAGAGGCAACGAAAAGCTGTCCTCTGTGGGAGGTGTATCGTCTGTGTCCTCTGTATCCTCCCATCCACAAACCAGTGATGGCCATGAGCTGGTCTGGGTACCACCCTGCTGTGAACATGGTTCCTCCTCCTCCATCTCCTCATCCTCCACCTCCTTATCCTCCAGAACTGTGCCCTGGCTGGACAATTGTGTACCTTGGGTTTGTGGGTGCAGGAACCCACCCTCGGAGCCACTTGGGAATGACTGGCCGTAAACCCTAGGAAATGATCCCTCTTCCTCCTCCTCCTTCTGTGCCACATCCTCTTCCATCATCGCCATGAACATTTTTTCAAGGAGGCATAGAAGTGGGATAGTAACGCTGAGAACGGTGTTATCGGCACTGACCATGTTGGTGGAGTACTCGAAACAGCGCAACAAGGAACACAGGTCTCGCATGGAGGCCCAGTCATTGGGGGTGAAGTGGTGCTGTTCCGCCAAGCGACTCACCCGTGCGTGTTGCAGCTGAAACTCCACTATCGCCTGCTGCTGCTCGCACAGTCTAGCCAGAATGTGCAAGGTGGAGTTCCACCTTGTGGGCACGTCGCATATGAGGCGGTGAGCGGAAAGGCCGAAGTTACACTGCAGCGCTGACAGGCGAGCAGCAGCAGGGTGAGAACGCCGAAAGCGCTCACAGACGGCCCGCACTTTATGCAGCAGCTCTGACATGAGGTAATTTTTAAGGAATCTCTGCACCACCAAATTCAGCACATGCGCCAGGCAAGGGATGTGCGTCAAACCGGTTAGTCCCAGAGCTGCTACGAGATTTCGCCCATTATCGCACACCACCAGGCCGGGCTTGAGGCTGACTGGCACAGACCACTCATCGGTCTGTTGTTCAAGCCCCGTCCACAGCTCCTGCGCGGTGTGGGGTTTGTCCCCCAAACAGATAAGTTTTAAAACTGCATGCTGTCGTTTACCCCTGGCTGTGCTGAAGTTGGTGGTGAAGGTGTTACGCTGACCGGATGAGGAGCTGGTAGAGGATGAGGAGTTAGAGTAGGAGGAGGAAAAAACAGGAGGCAAACTGAAGCGCCCTGTGATACTCGGTGGTGGAAGGACATGCGCCAAACTTCTATCCGCCTCAGGCCCAGCCGCCACTGCATTTACCCAGTGTGCTGTTATGGAGATATAACAGCCCTGACCGTGCTTACTGGTCCACGTATCCGTAGTCAGGGGCACCTTGCTACAGATGGCGTTGCGCAGTGCACACCTGATTTTGTCCCCTACTTGGTTCTGAAGGGAAGGGATGGCTCGCCTTGAAAAGTAGTGGCGGCTGGGCACGATGTACTGTGGGACAGCCGCCGCCATAAGGCCTTTAAAACTATCCGTCTCCACCAGACGGAATGACAGCATTTCAAAGGCCAGTAATTTAGAAATGCTGGCATTCAGGGCTAGGGATCACGGGTGGGTAGGGGGGTACTTCCTCTTCCTCTCCAGCATTTGGGATATGGAGAGCTGAACACTTCCGTGGGACAATGTGGAGATGCTTGGTGACCCAGGTGTTGGAGTTGCTGGCAGATCTTCTGTTTGTGGGGTGCCAGGTGGCACTGTCACTCCAGAGGTGCACAAAAAGGCTGTATTTAAATTGGCTGTATTTCAAATGCCTAATTCAAACCCCTGTATGTAGGGGTGTATCTCACACGGTCTGAACCTGTGTAGGCCTGAAGTAAATATATCTTTGCACAAAAAGGCTGTATTTCAAATGGCTGTATTTCAAATGCCTGATTCAAACCCCTCTATGTAGGGGGGTATCTCACACGGTCTGAACCTGTGTAGACCTGAAGTAAATATATCTTTGCACAAAATGGCTGTATTTCAAATGGCTGTATTTCAAATGCCTAATTCAAACCCCTGTATGTAGAGGTGGTATCTCACACGGTCTGAACCTGTGTAGGCCTGAAGTAAATATATCTTTGCACAAAAAGGCTGTATTTCAAATGCCTAATTCAAACCCCTGTATGTAGGGGGTATCTCACACGGTCTGAACCTGTGTAGGCCTGAAGTAAATATATCTTTGCACAAAAAGGCTGTATTTCAAATGCCTAATTCAAACCCCCTGTATGTAGGGGGGTATCTCACACGGTCTGAACCAGTGTAGGCCTGAATTCAATATTGGTGCACCAAATGGCGGTATTTAAAATCTCTGAATGCAACCCAAATTTTTTAAGGGTGTATCTCACAATGACATCTGCATCAAAGGCTGCCAACTAAATTTTAGGAGCCCAAACGACTGTTTGCTTAATAACTGAATTTGACAGCAGTGTATAAGCCTGTAATTTCACACGTGCTGATGCTGCAAGGCCTGAAAATAGTGTTTTTTGTCAAATAAGTTTGTTTTTCAAACCCCAGAAAATGATGGGTGTATTTCTAGCTTAAATTGCACACTGACTAATACAGATGTTGTAGATTGCCTAAAAAGTCTTTTTTTTTGCTAACAGAATATGAATGCTGTATATATTAAACTTGAATTTAACACTTGCAGATCTGGCAAATACTGTTTTTTTGGGAAAAAAAGTGTGTTTTTCAAACCCCAGAAAATGATGGGTGTATTTCTAGCTTAAATTGCACACTGACTAATCCAAAAAAATGGTGATTTGCAATGTCCCAAAAGCTCAGATGCAGTGCTGGTGCACTGAGCATGCATAAAATGGCCGCCGCCACCCACCTAACAGAATTCTAAAAGTTTGTATTTTTGGTCAATGAGCTCAGGGCAGGGTAAAACGATAGTGCCCTGCACCCACACAACTATTTGTCTGTAGATCGCTGAGTTAGATTCTCTCCTATGCTCTCCCTGAAATCACAAGTCCAGCAGCATCCTCTCCGTACACTTGTAACAGCAGAGTGACGTGCAGCGCTACGTGACTCAAGCTTATATAGAGCCTGGGTCACATGCTGCTCTGGCCAATCACAGCCATGCCATTAGTAGGCATGGCTGTGATGGCCTCTTGGGGCAAGTTGTATGACGCTTGTTGATTGGCTGCTGTGCAGCCTTTCAAAAAGCGCCAAGAAAGCGCCGAACACCGAACCCGAACTTTTACGAAAATGTTCGAGTCCGGGGTCCAAAAATCCTAAAGTTCGGTATGAACCCGAACTTTACAGTTTGGGTTTGCTCAACCCTACACAGAACCTATTCTTGGTAGAGGCAGGGGCGGACTGACTGGTCGAGCACTTCAGACATGGTCCAAGGGCCAGGATGGGGGCCCGTCGCAGCCGTGCATGTAACATAATGTGCACGGACTGCAAAGTTATTCACCCGGGCCCGGTTATTGGGCCCCGGCCCGGCGGCTGGCACAGCGTCGCAAGTACCAATAGTATTCCCGGCGCATGCGAGCGCAATAACGTCATCACGTGCCTGTGCCGAGATGCAGCACAGTGACATGTGCCGTGCGCCTGCCTATCTACGAGTCAGCGCCAGGACTGGAGTCTAGGACACAGGTAAGTATTGGCTTTTGTTTTATTTAATTTTTTTGTGTGCCAAGCCAACTTTGGGGGACATTACTGGGGGGCACAGGAGGAGAGGATACATATTACTGAAGGGACATCGGGGGGGAAAATTACTACATGTGGAGCAAACTACTACATGGGGGCAGTGTGGGTGGAAATTAATACTGTGGGGGCAGTGTGGGGGACAATTAATACTGTGGGGCAGTGTGAGGGAAAAATTACTATTGTGGGGGCAGTGTGGGGGCCAATTAATACTGTGGGGGCAGTGTGGGAGACAATTAGTACTGTGGGGGCAGTGTGGGGGAAAATTACTTCTGTGGGGGCAGTCTGGGGGATATCAATACTGTGGCGGCAGTGTGGGTGAAATCAATACTGTGGGGGGCAGTGAGGGGGAAATTAATACTGTGGGGGACAATTGGTACTGTGGGGGACAATTGGTACTGTTGGGGCATTGTCGGGGACAATTGCTACTGTGATGGGGACAATTGTTACTGTGGGGGCAGTGTGGAGGACAATTGTTACTGTGGGGGCAGTGTGGGGGACAATTTTTACTGTGGGGGCAGTGTGGAGGACAATTACTACTGTGGGGGCAGTGTGGGGGACAATTGGTACTGTGGGGGCAGTGTGGGGGAAATGAATACTGTGGGTGCAGTGTGGGGGACAATTGTTACTGTGGGGGAAGTGTGGGGGACAATTTGTACTGTGGGAGCAGTGTGAGGGACAATTTGTACTGTGGGAGCAGTGTGAGGGACAATTATTACTGTGGGGACAGTGTGGGGACAATTGGTAATGTGGGGGCAGTGTGGGGGACAATTACTACTGTGGGTGCAGTGTGGGGGACAATTACTACAGTGGGGACAGTGTGGGGGACAATTACTACTGTGGGGACAGATTGGGGGCAATTACTACTGTGGGGGCAGTGTTGGGGACAATTACTACTGTGTAGGCAGTGTGGGGGACAATTACTACTGTGGTGGCAGTGTGGGGGACAATTACTACTGTGAGGGCAGTGTGAGGGACAATTACTACTGTGAGGGAAATGTGGAGGACAATTGGTACTGTGGGGGCAGTGTGGGGGACAATTACTACTGTGGGTGCAGTGTGGGGGACAATTACTACTGTGGGGGACAACTACTACTGTGGTGGCAGTGTGGGGGACAATTACTACTGTGGGGGCAGTGTGAGGGACAATTACTACTGTGAAGGCAGTGATGGGGACAATTGGTACTGTGGGGGCAGTGTGGGGGACAATTAATACAGTGGGTGCAGTGTGGGGACAATTACTACTGTGGGGGCAGTGTGGAGGACAATTACTACTGTGGGGGCAGTTTGGGGGACAACTACTACTGCGGTGGCAGTGTGGAGGACAATTACTACTCTGGGGGCAGTGTGAGGGACAATTACTACTGTGAAGGCAGTGATGGGGACAATTGGTACTGTGGGGGCAGTGTGGGGGACAATTAATACAGTGGGTGCAGTGTGGGGACAATTACTACTGTGGGGGCAGTGTGGGGGACAATTACTACTGGGGGGGCAGTTTGGGGGGCAATTACTACCGTGGTGGCAGTGTGGGGGACAATTACTACTGTGATGGCAGTGTGGGGATGTTGCTTTTGGGTAGGAACTATAGGGGCATTTCTATTACAAGGACATATTAGGGGACATTATTTTTCAGGGACACTATACAGGTATTATTACCTCGAGCACAATATAGGATGTTATTATTACTGGGGGTACTCTAGGGGACATTATAATTGATGTAGAGACCATAGGGACATTTGGGGGTCATATATCAAACTGGTGTAAAGTAGAACTGGCTTAGTTGCAACCAGATTCCACTTTTAATTTTAGACAGCTCCTTTTGAGAATGAAAGGTGGAATCTGATTGGTTACTATGGGCAACTAAGCCAATTGTATTATACACCAGTTTGATAAATGACCCCAATTATGAGAAATCTAACATGTCTGTGTAACAAACTCTGTAGAGACGAGATGCGGCTGAAAGAATTTGTCATGGAGGTCTGGGTCAAACGGAGGAGAAGAGGAAAGAGAAGATGTACATGACAGAAGATGTCACTGGATGTAAGAGGTATGTGGTGCTGTATTCTCCTATATGTAGAGCTGGCTCACTACTGTGACCTGCATCTCATCTTCTCCTCCAAGTGTTTTTTTTTTATTATAAGGCTACTATCACACTAGCGTTAAAGTTTTCCGGTATTGAGTTCTGTCGCAGGGTCTCAATACCGGAAAAAAATGCTTCAGTTTTTTCCCCATTCATTGTCAATGGGGACAAAACTGAACTGAACAGAACGGAATCCTCCAAAATGCATTTTGTTCCGTTTAGTTGCGTTCCCAGACTGTAGAGCAAACCGCATCATGTTGTATTTTGCTTTTCGTCCTGGGATGTGGAGCAAGACGGGTCTGACACAATAGAAAATGGATCCATCCTCCATTGACTTTCAATGGATCCGTCCTTGCTATATTACAGATAATACAACCGGATCTGTTCATAATGGATGCAGATGGTTGTATTATCAGTAACGGAAGTGTTATTGCTGAACCCTGCCGGATCTAGCAAAAACGCTAGTGTGAAAGGAGCTTAATTTATGTAGTTTAGATTTGGCAACTAAAAATTTAATTTGGCTCCTGGGTAATTTTGCAGTCCTACGTAACACTACAGATAACATAAGGTAAAGGGGTTCTCTGGGATTTACATATTGATATAGGTGATGTGGGTGGTGCGATATGTGGGTGTGGCTTGAGGGTGGGCGGGGACACAGGGGCCCGATAATCTCCTATTGCCGGGGGCCCCATGAGTTGTCAGTCCGCTCCTGGGTAGAGGGGTTATCAGACAAACTTGGTTAAAACCTGAGTCACATCACAGAACCAAAGGAGAGAGAACACACAGGCTCAAAACTAGGAAATACGTCAGAAGCAAAGTCAGCAGACAGAGGCAAGGTCACAAAAAGGCAGCAGGTCAGAGATCCAGAATCGAGAGAGCTTGTGAGACAGGAAGACCAATCTCAGGCGACTGTGGCCAGCAACTGCCTGTTTAAATACCATTCTGACAGGAAGCACATGATGCTGGCACCGAGCCTGATTGGCCCAGGATCCCCACTCCTGATAAGATGATTAGCCCCACAGTCAGCTGGGCTGTTTGCCGAGGTAATAGAGTGATGCCGATGGCGCCACATTAGATAGGCCGGACCAGACTCACTGCAGGTGCATGAAGTACATAACAAATAACTGCCCTATTTCCCTCACTAGTGTAATCAATTTTATATGCAAAAAGACACAGGCTGTTTTCAGAATCTAATCACTATAATTTTGGCTTTGTTTGGAAGTAGAATTTTTGTGAAATTTGTAACAAATTTGGTTCATTTAGAATCAAGTTCCTCATTTTTAATAATAAGTATCACTATCTAATTTTGCACAACAAGTAGCCTGCAGTATTTCTGTGACTACTTTAAATGTAGCCTCTAGATGTCCCAGATCTATATGATGTATTTTTTTTACCCAGCTCCTGAGAACAGTGTACTAATCTCTCAGGCAGATTATTGGAACCAGAAAACTTCATTTGATGTGTTAAATTACCATGACCTTTTAAATTAGGCCACATTCTATCAAAGCTAAGTGTATTAATTAAATATGGCACATACTGTCTTATAAAGGTCTTATAGCAAAATTCTGTGTTACTGCAGGTAATTGTACCACAATGTTAGCTAATGGTTCTATCTTCTATCAGCATGCAGTGGTGGGTGTACACAAATCATTTTTCCAATCAAATCCAATATTTAAAAAAACTTGACTGTGTGCACACCTTGTAGAAATACTAATGATTTTTTTCAGTAACTTATTTGAAAAAAAATGCTTGAGAATTGACATGTTACTTTTTAGAAGCAGATTTGATTGTGGATTCCAGAGAAGTCAAAGGGGAAATAGAAAATCCTCACTCAAACACGCTTCTAAAATGCATGTAAAAACTAGCAATTGTGTATACCAGAGTGTTAACACTTTATGTACTGCAACTTTGTAACATACATTTTGTAACCATATATGGACACCATTTAATTTAAATTCAGAGACTCTCAACTGCTAATACTGTGGCAAATTGCAATGATTCCATGGCAGTCAGCGCAAAAAACATGCTAAATCAACACTATGCATGAAGTGAGAACACTGTATCTGCTAACATTTGAATAGATGCTAACATTTGATTTGGGGGTAAGGACCCCCAATGACTAGAGATGAGTGAATCAAAGCTGCCGAAGTGGAATTTGATCCGAATTTCTGAAAAACTTTGATTGGCAACGAATGCGAATTTCCTTGTGCTTCGTGGTAACGAATCGCAATTTTCCTAAAATGGCGGATACACTTGTGAGGACTGAGGACATGGGGCAAGGAACTCTTGGAAGGCAAGATCACCCAGATTGACATGCCTGCATGCAGCCAATCGGCAGCCAGCCAGCCCTGTAATGTCACAGCCCTATAAATACGGCAGCCATTTTAGATTCTTCCATTTTCCAGCGTTCAGAGTGCAGGGATAGACGTGTGAAGGTGCTAGGGATAGCAAGTGTAAAAACCTCTATGTTTAAAAAAAAACTGAAAAAAGGATTTATAAGTGCAGGGAAAGGATAGGGAGGAATCATTTCACAGCATCTTAGTGCAGGGAGAGACGTCAGAAGGCGCTAGAGACATTG
Source organism: Bufo bufo (assembly GCF_905171765.1). Lineage (NCBI taxonomy): Eukaryota > Metazoa > Chordata > Amphibia > Anura > Bufonidae > Bufo > Bufo bufo. The sequence goes on from NC_053390.1 coordinate 425,261,079, forward strand.
ATAGGAAAGTGATTTACAACTGCAGGGAACGATTATTTGGGGAATCAAATAGTCATTAGACAGCTCTGTCATTCCAGCTTTTTGTTATTGGGCTGCAAGTGTTATGTTGGAAAGCCTTTAGTGGCTTATATTTTAGTATCTTATTCAGTACGACAAGAAAAATATATACGCATTTCACTTCTGCAGTTATTTCTCTTGAAAGCGTATAGGGGCGTATTACAGTACAACAAGAAAAATATATACGCACTGCACTGTTGCAGTTAATTCTGGTGAAAGCGTATAAGGGCGTATTTCAGTAAAATAAGGAAAATATATACGCACTGCACTGTTGCAGTTATTTCTGATGAAAGCATGTAGGGACGTATTTCAGTAAAAAAAAACAAATATATACGCACTTCACTGTTGCAGTTATTTCTGGTTAAAGCGTATAGGGGCGTTTTTCAGTAAAATAAGAAAAATATATACGCACTGCACTATTTAATTGTTTTCTGGTTAAAGCGTATAGTGGCCCTTTTCATTCCAACAAGAAAAATATATTCTCAGGTCACTTCTGCAGTTATTTCTGGTGAAAGCGTGTAGGGGCGTATTTCATTAAAAAAATAAAATTATATACGCACTGCACTGTTGCAGTTATTTCTGGTGAAAGCATCTAGGGGCGTATTACAGTAAAAAAATAAAAAATATATACACATTTCACTGGTGCACTTATTTGTGGCAAAAGCATTCAGTGTCCTATTTCAGTACAAAAAGAAAAATATATTCTCAGTTCACGTCAGCGGTTACCGTATTTTTCGCCCTATAGGACGCACCGGCCCATAAGACGCACCTAGGTTTTTGGGGAGGAAATCAAGAAAAACTTTTTTTTTTTACCAAAAGGTGTGCTTTTGGTGGGTTTGGAACTAATGGTGGTCTGTGGATGGCACTATTACTGGGAATATGTGGATGGCACTGTTATGGGGGGATCTGTGGATGACGCACTGTTATGGGGGATCTGTGGATGACACACTGTTATGGGAAGGATCTGTGGATGACGCACTGTTATGGGGGGATCTGTGGATGACGCACTGTTATGGGGGGATCTGTGGATGACTCACTGATATGGGGGGATCTGTGGCTGACACTGTTACAGGGGGATCTGTGGCTGGCACTGTTACAGGGGGGATCTGTGGCTGGCACTGTTACAGGGGGATCTGTGGCTGGCACTGTTACAGGGGGGATCTGTGGCTGGCACTGTTACAGGGGGATCTGTGGATGGCACTGTTACAGGGGGAATTTGTGGATGGCACTGTTACAGGGGGGATCTGTGGATGACACTGTTACAGGAGGGATCTGTGGGTGGCACTGTTATGGGGGATCTGTGGGTGGCACTGTTATATATGTGCCATCCACAGACCCCCCAGCCCATAACAGTGCCATCCACAGACCCCCCAGCCCATAACAGTGCCATCCACAGACCCCCACCCCTTAACTGTGCCATCCACAGATGTTCCCCATAAAACTGTCATCCACAGATCCCCCCCCCCTGCCGCAGCTCCAGTGCTGCAGTATACAAATATAAAATGTCTCATTCAATATAAAGTGATTAACCCCTTCACGCAACATCACGTACATGTACGTGGGGGAATGTGGTGCCTCACCGCATTCCCACGTGCATGTACGTGATCGGCTTTCACTGTCAGCGCAGGGAGCGAAGCGCTGAAGCTCCAGTGAAGCCGGCGTGCTGGGGTTGCTAGGCAACCAGAGAAGCCGGCAGGAGCTGTATTGGAGCTCTGACCCGCCCACGATCGCTGTGATTGGTCCATTACTGCAGAGGGACCAATCACAGCGCATCGGGGCAGGTAAGGGGGGGTTAGGGGGGGACTATGTGCTTCTCCTTCCCTGATCGCCCCAATTCCTGTCAGGGAAGCGATCAGAGAAGGAGAAAGTGTGAAAATCTTCCCCACCTATGACGAGTATACTCGTCATGGCGCACTGATACTTAGCGCGCCATGATGAGTATACACGTCATGGCATAAACTGTCACCATGTCTGCAGACATGGTGACAGCGCTGAGATCCCGGCTGTCACACACAGCCGGGCACCTTAGGTCAATGCCGAGGGGGGTCCTGTGACCCCCCCATGTCGGCGATCGCTGCAAACCGCAGGTCAATTCAGACCTGCGGTTTGTAGCGCTTTCTGCGGTTTCTGATCGTCGCGGTCCCTGACCGCGGGATCAGAAACTTTAGTATGCCCAAAATAAAGATGTTTCACCCCCCCTGCACCCCTGAATGATGTTATGTGGGCGGGTGGTGCAGGGGGGGGTATATATTGTTCTGTACTGTATTATACAGACATCAGACCCACTGGATCTTCAAGAACCAAGTGGGTCTGGGTCAAAAAAAAAGTAAAAAAAAGTGAAAAAAGTAAAGTTTCAAAAAAACACATTTATCACTGAATAAAAAAAAAAAAAAAAAAATACACTACACATATTAGGTATCGCCGCGTCCGTAACGACCTGATCTATAAAACGGTCATGTTACTTTCCCCGCACGGTGAACGCCATAAAAATAAAAAAATAAAAACTATGAGGAAATTGAAATTTTGCCCACCTTACTTCCCAAAAAAGGTAATAAAAGTGATCAAAAAAGTCGCATGTACGCCAAAAAAGTACCAATCAAACCGTCACCTCATCCCGCAAAAAATTAGCCCTTACATGAGACAATGGCCCAAAAAATAAAAAAACTATGGGTCTCAGACTATGGAGATACTAAAACATGTTTTTTTTTTGTGTCAAAAATGATATTATTGTGTAAAACCTAAATAAATAAAAAAGTATACATATTAGGTATCGTCACGTCCGTAAGAACCTGATCTAGACATGATCTAACCTGTCAGATGAACGTTGTAAATAATAAAAAATAAAAAAAGTGCCAAAACAGCTATTTTTTGGCAAATTTTCCATTTTAATTCATTTTTTCCCATAACAAAGCAAGGGTTAACAGCCAAACAAAACTCAATATTTATTGCCCTGATTCTTTAGTTTATAGAAATGCCCCATATGTGGTCGTAAACTGCTGTATGGCCACACGGCAGGGCGCAGAAGGAAAGGAGCGCCATATGGTTTTTGGAAGGCAGTTTTTGCTGGACTGGTTTTTTGACACCATGTCCCATTTGAAGCCCCCCCGATGCACCCCTAGAGTATAAACTCCAAAAAATGACCCCATTTTGGAAACTACACCCCTCAAGGTATTCAAAACTGATTTTACAAACTTTGTTACCCTTTAAGTGTTCCACAAGAGTTAATGGCAAATGGAGATGAAATTTCTGAATTTCTATTTTTTGTTACTTTGCCTCACAAAAAAGTGTAATATAGAGCAACCAAAAATCATATGTACCCTAAAATAGTACCAACAAAACTGCCACCTTATCCCGTAGTTTCCAAAATGGGGCCACTTTTTTGGAGTTTCTAACCTAGGGGTGCATCAGGGGGCTTTAAATGGGACATGGTGTCTAAAAACAATCCAGCAAAATCTGCCTTCCAGAAACCATATGGCATTCCTTTCCTTCTGCACCCTGCCGCGTGCCCGTACAGCAGTTTACGACCACATATGGGGTGTTTCTGTAAACTACAGAATCAGGGCCATAAATAAAGAGTTTTGTTTGGCTGTTAACCCTTGCTTTGTTACTGGAAAAAAAATATTAAAATGGAAAATCTGCCGAAAAAGTGAAATTTTGAAATTTAATCTCTATTTTCCATTTATTCTTGTGGAACACCTAAAGGGTTAACAACGTTTGTAAAATCAGTTTTGAATACCTTGAGGGGTGTAGTTTCTTAGATGGCGTCACTTTTATGGAGTTTCTACTCTAGGGGTGCATCAGGGGGGCTTTAAATGGGACATGGTGTCAAAAAAAACAGTCCAGCAAAACCTGCCTTCCAAAAACCGTATGGCATTTCTTTCCTTCTGCGCCCTGCCGTGTGCCCGTACAGCGGTTTACGACCACATATGGGGTGCTTCTGTAAACTACAGAATCAGGGCCATAAATAATGAGTTTTGTTTGGCTGTTAACCCTTGCTTTGTAACTGGAAAAAAAATATTAAAATGGAAAATCTGCCAAAAATGTGAAATTTTGAAATTGTGTCTCTATTTTCCATTAAATCTTGTGCAACACCTAAAGGGTTAACAAAGTTTGTAAAATCAGTTTTGAATACCTTGAGGGGTGTAGTTTCTTAGATGGGGTCACTTTTAGGGAGTTTCTACTCAAGGGGTGCATCAGGGGGCTTCAAATGGGACATGGTGTAAATAAACCAGTCCATAAAAATCAGCCTTCCAAAAACCAAACGGCGCACCTTTCACTCTACGCCCCGCTGTGTGGCCGTACAGTAGTTTACGGCCACATATTGGGTGTTTCTGTAAACGGCAGAGTCAGGGCAATAAAGATACAGTCTTGTTTGGCTGTTAACCCTTGCTTTGTTAGTGGAAAAAATGGGTTAAAATGAAAAATTAGACAAAGAAATGAAATTCTCAAATTTCCCCCCCATTTGCCAATAACTCTTGTGCAACACCTAAAGGGTTAACAATGTATGCAAAATCAGTTTTGAATACCTTGAGGGGTGTAGTTTCTTAGATGGGGTCATTTTTGGGTGGTTTCTATTATGTAAGCCTCGCAAAGTGACTTCAGACCTGAACTGGTCCCTAAAAATTTAGTTTTTGTAAATTTCGGAAAAATTTCAAGATTTGCTTCTAAACTTCTAAGCCTTATAACATCCCCAAAAAATAAAATATCATTCCCAAAACAATTCAAGCATGAAGTAGACATATGGGGAATGTAAAGTCATCACAATTTTTTGGGGTATTACTATGTATTACAGAAGTAGAGAAACTGAAACTTTGAAATTTGCAAATTTTTCCAAATGTTTGGTAAATTAGGTATTTTTTTGTGCAAAAAAAATAATTTTTTGGACTTCATTTTACCAGTGTCATGAAGTACAATATGTGACGAAAAAACAATCTCAGAATGGCCTGGATAAGTCAAAGCGTTTTAAAGTTATTAGCACTTAAAGTGACACTGATCAGATTTCCAAAAAATGGCCTGGTCCTTAAGGTGAAAATGAGCCCGGTCCTGAAGGGGTTAAACATGCCCTCTCACTCCTAATATTACCGTACACATTAACAGCTTCTGCACAATGCAGGCAGGCAGGCCAGGCGGTCGGCGCGTCACTCACTGACGTCACTTGCCTGCGCCGCCTGCTTCATTCATAAAGTAGACAGCACAGGCACGTGACATCAGGGAGTTATGCTGCCGCCCGCCCGGCCTGCCTGCATTCTACAGAAGCTGTTGGGTGTATGGTAATATTAAAAGTGGGGGGCATGTTTAATCACTTTTAATTGAATGAGACATTTTAAATCTGTATAGTGCAGCACTGGAGCGGCGGGGACGGATTACAGTGACTGCACTGCCCCGCCGCAATTTCCGGCCCCCAGCTCCTCCTCCCAGTCCCTTCCCGCTCGCTCATACATCGCATTCTGCGATGTAAAAATTTCAGCATTTGCCCCATAAGACGCAGGGGCATTTTTCCCCATTTTGGGGGGGGGAGTGCGTCTTATGGGGCGAAAAATACGTTAAATGTGTTGAAAGCATGGCTGAGAGTCAGCAGGGTGGCAGCAGTGGGAGGTCAGGAGCCAAATGTCCCCGGGGTAGAGCCCCTTCTTTGCAGCAGCCTACATACGTGGGAAGTAGCACGGGTTCATGGAAGTAGCAGCGGTAGCAGTCAGTCAGTGCGGCGGTGATATATGGTGAAATCTTTATTAAAGTATTTCGGTCAAAAAACAAAATGTATTCAGCGGTCTGCTCTGTGGTTATATGCGGTTAAATCTCCATGATGTCTCCATGATAAATCTGCAGCGTGGGGGTCCGTGTGGATTTTACACACTTTCAAAATAATCCTTTAGCTGAGCGAATAGATGGCGGATGACCGGGACGCTCCATGACCTTCCCAAGAGCTGCTGTCGGGAGCAGCGGTTCATTTCTGAGATGTCCATATACACTGCGTGCAGAATTATTAGGCAAATGAGTATTTTGACCACATCATCCTCTTTATGCATGTTGTCTTACTCCAAGCTGTATAGGCTCGAAAGCCTACTACCAATTAAGCATATTAGGTGATGTGCATCTCTGTAATGAGAAGGGGTGTGGTCTATTGACATCAACACCCTATATTAGGTGTGCATAATTATTAGGCAACTTCCTTTCCTTTGGCAAAATGGGTCAAAAGAAGGACTTGACAGGCTCAGAAAAGTCAAAAATAGTGAGATATCTTGCAGAGGGATGCAGCACTCTTAAAATTGCAAAGCTTCTGAAGCGTGATCATCGAACAATCAAGCGTTTCATTCAAAATAGTCAACAGGGTCGCAAGAAGCGTGTGGAAAAACCAAGGCGCAAAATAACTGCCCATGAACTGAGAAAAGTCATGCGTGCAGCTGCCAAGATGCCACTTGCCACCAGTTTGGCATTATTTCAGAGCTGCAACATCACTGGAGTGCCCAAAAGCACAAGGTGTGCAATACTCAGAGACATGGCCAAGGTAAGAAAGGCTGAAAAATGACCACCACTGAACAAGACACACAAGCTGAAACGTCAAGACTGGGCCAAGAAATATCTCAAGACTGATTTTTCTAAGGTTTTATGGACTGATGAAATGAGAGTGAGTCTTGATGGGCCAGATGGATGGGCCCGTGGCTGGATTGGTAAAGGGCAGAGAGCTCCAGTCCGACTCAGACGCCAGCAAGGTGGAGGTGGAGTACTGGTTTGGGCTGGTATCATCAAAGATGAGCTTGTGGGGCCTTTTCGGGTTGAGGATGGAGTCAAGCTCAACTCCCAGTCCTACTGCCAGTTTCTGGAAGACACCTTCTTCAAGCAGTGGTACAGGAAGAAGTCTGCATCCTTCAAGAAAAACATGATTTTCATGCAGGACAATGCTCCATCACACGCGTCCAAGTACTCCACAGCGTGGCTGGCAAGAAAGGGTATAAAAGAAGAAAATCTAATGACATGGCCTCCTTGTTCACCTGATCTGAACCCCATTGAGAACCTGTGGTCCATCATCAAATGTGAGATTTACAAGGAGGGAAAACAGTACACCTCTCTGAACAGTGTCTGGGAGGCTGTGGTTGCTGCTGCACGCAATGTTGATGGTGAACAGATCAAAACACTGACAGAATCCATGGATGGCAGGCTTTTGAGTGTCCTTGCAAAGAAAGGTGGCTATATTGGTCACTGATTTGTTTTTGTTTTGTTTTTGAAGGTCAGAAATGTATATTTGTGAATGTTGAGATGTTATATTGGTTTCACTGGTAAAAATAAATAATTGAAATGGGTATATATTTGTTTTTTGTTAAGTTGCCTAATAATTATGCACAGTAATAGTCACCTGCACACACAGATATCCCCCTAAAATAGCTAAAACAAAAAACAAACTAAAAACTACTTCCAAAAATATTCAGCTTTGATATTAATGAGTTTTTTGGGTTCACTGAGAACATAGTTGTTGTTCAATAATAAAATTAATCCTCAAAAATACAACTTGCCTAATAATTCTGCACTCCCTGTAGTGCGGGGGGAATCTGAAGACCCTTTCCATCTCCGTGCTCCATTATATGCGGTAAAATCTTTATTTAAGTATTTTGGTGGAAAAATAAATTTTATTCAGCGTTCAGCGCTGCACTTATATGCGTTAAAATCTTTTGTGAATTATTTTGGTAGAAACATAGACTGTGTCGGCAGATAAGAACCATTTGGCCCATCTTGTGTGCCCAATATACATTTGATCATTTGATATGACATTTAGCAAGAGTTTAAAGTGCCCACATATAGCACATAGTGGGACACTGCATCCAGATGAATCAGGCGTGGATCAGCCAGCATTTCCACACCAATGCCTAATGCATCGGACTAGATCATCCATGGTGCCATACCAACAATTTGACAAAAGAGACCGGTTTCTTATGGCTACCTGCCTCAGCTACTATTCTGATGCTGTTACCCGCCTGATGCCACACATCTGATGCCAGGTGCTCCTTCTTTCACCCACCATCTTCAGCGGGTACTGGCATTGCCACCCACCTCCACAGTATGTCACCTTGCCACTCTGTGGCCTCCTGATGCTGCCGCTACCGCCAGACTCTGTCATTGTGCTGTTCTGTGGTCTCCTCATACTGTTGCCTCCTCTAGACCCTGTCATTGGGCTACTCTGTGGTCTCCTCATGCTGCTTTCACCTCACCACTATGTCATAGGTCCACTCTGTGGACTTCTCATGCTGTTCCCACCCTCCCCACTTCATGACTGGTCCACTATTTTGGCTTTCAGCTTGGCTGACATCATCAATCATTTATTTGACACTTCTTCTGATCTGTCAGAAGGAAGAAAAAACAAGACGCACATCGGATCCTGTCTGTGTGGCAGCTTTAAGACCTGTATGGTCCCATCAGAATTGGCTTATGATTTGGCAGTCAAAAGCAGGAGTGGGTTGAAAACACAGAAGACATGCAAATATTCCATTCACGTGTCATCTCTGTTTTTTTGCCTTTAGCAATACTGGAGGATTATTGAGCAAATGCTGACCGAGTGAAGGCGTATGCTCCACAGACAGGATCCATTTTTTCTGGGTAATTGTTCTGATGGATCAGAGAATGGGGAAAATTAATCAGTGACGTCAACATAAACTTACTGCTGACACCCTCTCCACTCTGTCGGGGGGTTCTACTTGTATAAGCGTTTAATAGAAAAGGTGTAAAAGGAGTGCGCTTCTTCTTGACGCCGTGGGGGTAATTCTAAGGCCCCTTTCACACGGGCGAGTATTCCGCGCGGATGCGATGCGCGAGTTGAACGCATTGCACCCGCACTGAATACTGACCCATTCATTTCTATGGGGCTGTGCACACGATCGGTGATTTTCACGCATCACTTGTGCGTTGCGTGAAAATCGCAGCATGCTCCTCTTTGTGCATTTTTCACATAACGCATTCCCCATAGAAATGAATGGGGTTGCGTGAAAATCGCAAGCATCCGCAAGCAAGTGCGGATGCGGTGCAATTTTCACGCACAGTTGCTAGGTGACGATTGAGATGGGGACCCGATCATTATTATTTCCCCTTATAACATGGTTATAAGGGAAAATAATAGCATTCTGAATACAGAATGCATACTACAATAGGGCTGGAGGGGTTAAAAAACTAAAAACTAAAAATAGAAACATAGAAACTGTTAGAGGTTTTCTTCAGGCAGGTTTATGCTGGTACAAGATGAGGCATCAGACCTCTAACCCATGAATATTTCCCTGTGCAATGAATATCCAATTTGCTTCTGATCAGAGAGATAAATAACAGCCCAGACCGAACTTAGGTTGCTAAATATCTGACATCTTTATTTTTCATCACATACTTATAGGGCTTTTTGGGGGTGGGCACATATTGTTTCTCAAGGTCCAATTGGAACACTCCTGGTATTTCTAAAGAGGCTCTGGGAACATGTGTCACCAAATTACAGTTGAAACTTTGTTAAACAATGCTGGTATCTGCTGTATACAATACTTGCAAAAGAGCTATTTTGCATTCAACAGGTTTCCCTCAGTATGCTAACAAGGTGAATAGGCTATCTTAGCATGTTTCATTGTATGTGAGGTGAGATGTTAAATAGCTCCTTTGTTCAGAGATGCTGCTATTGTGTCCAGCACTGGCAGAGGGTGTGTTACGTGCTAATTTCGATGTGCTGCATGCATCAGAGATGAGGTTTGTATAATATATGTCTTATCTGTGATTTATCAAACGATTTATGAAAAATCCCTTTCAGAAACATAAAAAATTAACTCACCTTAATCCACTTGTTCGCGCAGCCGGCATCTCTTCTGTATTCATCTGTGCTGTAAGGCATAGGACCTTTGATGACGTCACTACGCTCATCACATGATCCATCACCATGGTGATGGATCATGTGATGGACCATGTGATGAACGCAGTGACGTCATCAAAGGTCCTATTGCTCACAGATGAAGACAGAAGAGAAGCCGGCTGCGCGAACAAGTGGATTAAGGTGAGTTAAATTTTTTATTTTATTTTTTTAACCCCTCCAGCCCTATTTTACTATGCAGTCTGTATTCATAATGCTATTATTTTCCCTTATAACCATGTTATAAGGGGAAATAATACAATCTACACTACAACTAACCCAAACCTGAAATTCTGTAAAGAAGTAAGGGTCTGGGTACCACAGTCGGTTTTTTATCACGCGCGTGCAAAACACATTGCACCCGTGCGATAAAAACTGAACATCGGAACGCAATCGCAGTCAAAACTGACTGCAATTGCATTCCTACTCGCGCGGGTTTGCCGCAATGCACCAGGACGCATCCGGACCTAATCCGGACACGCCCGTGTGAAAGAGGCCTAAGAGTGACGCCTGTCATCTGCATGTCATACAGACTCACAGTATTATTTCACTACCAAAGCAGACTCCCTATGCGTATTACTACAAGGCACAGTGTTCTACACCCCTATAAAGGCTCTCAGCAGCCAGGAAATAGCCGTTTTTTAACATAATTCGCTGCTAATTTTTTCGGATAGAACCAAAGTTTTCCCCAAAAAATTAGGCGAACCGGCGAATGGAATTTTTGAAAAATTCGCTCATCTCTACCAATGACCATCAAGGACCATCAAGGGTTTTGTTTGTTACAGAGTATGGCAAGTCAATGAGGATCCATGATCAACTTAATGGGGAACCCCTATTGATAGAAAAAAGTAGTCTCCCACAGTATCTTCATAACTTGAGCAAACTATCTCCATTTCACATACAGTAAGTTGCTGCAGATGCAGTACTGCAGTGGAAGGGGGTATCTGCAATTCGTTCATACCGTTATGTCATGATAATGTAATGTAGTGCACACTCAGTTGCTCCAGCATGAGCCAGTCATGGCCAATGTTAGCCATCCTGGCCCAGCCCTCTCTGGAGTTTAGAGTGTGGGCTAGCCCCACCCCCTAGTTCCAGAAGATTCCAGTCAGTGTAGCTATAGGGAGGAAGAAGATAGGCAGAAATATCCATGTGCCCCTCTCCCCTAGTCTCTAGTGGGTGAAAAAGAGGAAGATCTGAACTACCATCAGGCAGGGAGACCCACAGGGCCTCGAGGGAATATAAGGTTCCTCTCCTTCACTGCATCGACCCCAGGGAGCGATGGCCTGAGGGAATACAACGTGACACAGAATCATCAGCGCCACTACCACTCCCATCCTCTGCTCTGGCTCCCCATGGGGTTGCTGCACAGACATTTTGGGAAACATCCTGATCTTCTGGTCATGTACTGCCACTGTTAACTGCAGAACTTCACATTTGACTTACAGTGTTTCAATGTATATGTATGTAGTCATCCCAAGATATTCTAAAAGTGCAAAATATATTTTTATCCATTATATGCTTTTAAAGAAGTTATTAAAATAGTATTCAGATTTCATGAAATTGAGCTAGGACATCAGTTTCAGATTGGTGGAGGTCTGTTTGAAGGGGCTGCGGCGCTTTAGTGTTTACCTGCACACATCTACATTCTAGTGGTGGTGCAGTGCAATTATAGCTCTTTGTCCAATTCATGTTAATGAGAGAGGAAGGTGTAATTACCCTGCATCACTACTACAATGTAGACGGCATGCAGGTAAACATTGAAGAGACCGCAGCTCTCACACTAGTGCCACAGCCCCTTCAAACAGCTGATCAGCAGGGGTGACCGGAGTCAGACCTCTACCATTCTGAAACAGATGACCTATCTTCATAATAGGTCAACAATATCACAAGACCGTAATACCCTTTTAAGTGAAAAACAGCACTTAAAACATCACTAATAGTCCAGGGCTAATAAAATGGGATGTAGTCTGCCACATTTAGCTGATGCCACAGCACCTTGGTTCCCTCAGATCACAGAGCATGCCTAGGAAACTCTCATGTAGAAGTTAATGAGTCATCTCCTGTGGCTATTTTTCGTGCCTATGGTCCATGTGGCTGTCTTGTTGCATATCTGTAAATACCACTAACAGCAGCTTGTAACAGCGGCTGCTGTGCACCGCTGTTCCCCTGTTTACCGCCGCGGTCCCGAGCGCCGTGTTCAGCAGTGATCTGCAGCCACAGTGTACAGAGTCATAGTCACAGCTGTAGTCCAATATACACACTCATGACAGAATAATAAGGAAACAAAAAGTCAGTAGGAGGCGGAATCAAACGTAACCGCCTACTTATTAATATACATTTTTAGTATTCAGCATAATATTGATAATTAATACTTTCCTTTAACAGCCTGTCACTGCATAAGCCATTCTGGCCAGCATGCCTAAGGAGACAGTTCTTTATGGGTCCCCCTCCCCCACTATGATGATTGGGTGTCCTAGTCAGTGCCATCATCATCATCCTCTTGCTCCTCCACCTCTTACTTCTCCTCCTCTTGCAGTGGCAGCAGATTCTCATCCTTCTCCATGGCAGTTTCTTCTTGTGGGTCCCCAACAGCTACAAGATGCATTAGCTGTCACGAGAAGGGTTAACGGGAAAGGTGCAAACTGACTCCACCCATGCCCCTGTCCCTGCCTACTTGCACTTACCCGTCCTAGGCAACAGAGCGCAACTGGGTGGCGATCCCTAACCTTAGTAAGTGCGGAGAGACAAACAACACAGACAAACACAGAGAGATAGAACAAGCAAAGGTCAAAACCAGGAGGTCAAGGCGGTACCAGGGGACAAGATGTACAGATGTTCAAGCACATGCAAGTTGGAATGTTGCAGATTAAGCAGTGTAGCGGCAGGCCGTTCTGTTGCTGCAAGTCAATGAGAGTGTTCCTTGAGAGTACAAGGCAGGGATGGATTTTTTTGAAAAATAATGGTGGCTAGGTATCTTCCAGGCAGCAGACTCGACTAAACATTACGGCAGTCACTGCATCGCCGGCAATTTGGCCAGGTGAGAATTAAGTTTGCGCACCAGAGGATTGCTGGACGTGTACAGTTGTTTTTTTGACACACACTCCATTATCGATAACTGACGATGGAGAGGAGGAGGATGACTCTGAGGTAGAAAGGGATGATGACGATGTGAAAGACACCGTACTGCTCGTGGATGCTGCCTGGCTGCTGCAAGGGGGGTGGGGAGAAGGAGGGAACTCCTGTTGTGGTAGCTGGCTGCCACTTTCTGCGTGCCCATGGGATGGGATGATACTGCTTGATGTGGTTCAAGAGAGCTGTGGTGCCCACGTTTGTGTTTACCTTCTCACATCTTATTTTGTTATTACAAAGCTTGCATAGGGCAGTGCTTCTGTCTTCCAGAGAAGCAGAGCCTGGCTTAGCTCATGCATGTTTTGGGCCTAACCCACCTACAGTGTCAACGACATCACCTGATCCAAATCAGACATGGCCCTGGGAGGTACACTGCCTCTGCTCTTTATTGCTACTTCTGATGCCATCACCAAGGGAATACCCAGAAATTTGGCTTGGGGGGGTCTGAGGAGTATAAAGGCAGCACACATATTTTTAGCCCTATTATTATAAGCCCCCCTACATAGAATAGGCCACTCTCAACATACACCATACAGCTAAAATTATATTGTTGATGATGAAGGTAATTGTATCACCCTCATTCTACAAAGACACACTGTACTTAAAGGGGTTCTGCACTTTGTTTAAACTGATAATCTATCCTCCAGAGGATAGATCATCAGTTTAAACAAAGTGCAGAACCCCTTTAATACTCATGGCCCCAACATAAAGCTACTGTACTTATATAAACTATTCTTTTTCTCCCTTTCTGTGACAGAACTCACCATCTAGTTCTGTTTCACAAATTATCCCCCAAATGGCTGGCTCTGGCAGGAGCTGTTGCAGCTTCGTTTCCTCCCTCCTAGACCTGAAGGCATCAAAAGGGGAGTGGAAGAGGAGCTGCATAATATTTAAAGTGTATAGGTCCAGGTTAGAGAAGCCAGGCTCGTGCAGAGCAATCATACAGAGAGGGGAGGGCCTGCCCTGGTTGCACTGCCTGCTTTACATTATACAATAGAAGCTACATTATACAAGCTACAGCCAGGAAGCTGTTCCCCTCTCCTCCTTTCCGGAATCCTGCATGCGGCCTGTCCCCCCCACCCCCGCCATCCATCTAAGTCCTGCTGCTGCCCCTTGGCCGTCCTTACTAGGCCAAAGCCCCCCTGCCCCATTTGCAGCCACCACCATGCTTATAGCTGGACGGCTGTCGCTGCCATGCTCTGAATCCTTCCTCTACAAATGTTAGGGGGAGGAGCCAGAGCATCTCCTTTCCTGCATAGAGCACGCCCACTGCCCGGCTGCCACATAGTGATCCCCAATACTATACTGCAGAAACAGTCCCCCTGAAAATACTGGTACCACACAGATAGTGCCCCTTTCAATAATTATTGGCACATAGCGCCCTAAAAAATAGATGTGCCCAGCAAATACTACCCTTTACGCTAATAGTATAAACATAATGTTCCCCAAAAATAATTGTGCTAAGATGATTCTGTGCCAGGGTGCCCCCACAGTAATAGCGCTCCCCAAAATCCCACTAATAGTAATAATTCTCTGCCAGAGCGCACTTAGTAGTAATAGTGCCCCCAATAGTAATAATGTCCTCACTGTGCCCCAAAAGCAATAATGCTCCCAAGTGCCCATATGAGTTATCATGTTACCCATAGTCCCCCAGTAGTAATAAAGCTCACTATAATGCCCCCCAGTAGTAATTGTTCTCCTTATAATGTGACAGTAGAAAAATGCCCCCTTATAATGTGATCTAGTACAAAAATGTCACCATTCTGTGTTCCAATACAAAAAACACCTCCTCTCAGTTCCCCCAGTTGAGCTAATGTCCCCATAGTGCCCCCAAAATGTTTGCCAGTATAAAAAAAAACTATATAGTGTCCCCATTAAATGCCTCTATAGTGCTCCTCTCTCCCTTCCCCATAGTGCCCCCCAATAATAGGACAGTATAAAATGCCCCTATATAGTGCCCCCAGTAGATGCTCTCATAGTTTCACCTAGAATGTTCCAGTATAAAATAGCCCTTCTTAGTAGCCCCCATAGTACTCTTTTGTTTCAGAACACTTCGGTATCAGTGACATTTTTGGGCTTAAATGTAGACAGTCACACATAGTATGGAACGGTTTGAAAATATGGTTTAAAGGAACTTAAAGACAAGTAGATGCAAAATGATGTCCTTCCCTTACCACAAACACACTGAAGACACTGCTACCGACAGTTGACTTTGAAAATACTGCAGTATCAGAGCCACTAACAGATTTGTGCCCAATGTCTTTTGCTCCTTAAAATATGCAGATACAGAAAAAAGTTTCAAACTAGTTAACAAACTATTATGCAATTATTTCCCCCCAACCACACCAATACTTGAAATGCCTGGAGATGCACCGAACAGATTTTGGTTTAGTTTTTCATGTGACCACTCTTTGATATCAACTGACTGAAACCCAGCATATACAGTATATACAGGGGAGCAAATCCTGCACTTGTGGCCGATTGCTAATGGCGATCCCCAGCAAAAAAGCATACAGTGGAGGATGTCCGCAGCAGACCACAAGTACCACAATAAACATCCTATACAAGATAGCAATTATGTGGATGTGATAACCAATATAACAATATAATAATAGCAAAGACAGCTGCACTCTGCGGTCTTACTAAACCCTCAAACTGATGTTAAAATTGAGAGATTAGCCAACATATCCTACTGTGGAGGACATGTCTGCTGTGTGTTCCCCTCGTCTCCCCTCCTCGGTTGCCCAAGGAACTACGTACTCTGCCGCCAGCGTTGTCAGCTGGACATTTTTGGAGCAATTTTTTCACAAGGACCTTCTGGTATTGCACCATTTTGCTCGTCCTCTTCACCACAGGAATAAAAGATTAAAAGTTATCTTTGTAGCGGGGGTCGAGAAGGGTGAACAACCAGTGTTGTCGAAAATACGTAAAACGCATGGGTCACGGGAAAGACAACCTAACATAAAGTCAGCTATGTGTGCCAGAGTCCCAACAGGCAAAACTTTGCTGTCGTCATCAGGAGGATCACTCTCAATTTCCTCATCCTCTTCCTCCTCTTCTGCCCATCCACGCTGAACAAATGGAATTAAACTTCCATGGATACTACCCTCTGTAGCGGAGGCAACCGTCTCCTGCTCCTCCTCATCATCATCCAATTTGCGCTGAGAAGACAAACTCACGGTGGTCTGGCTGTCACCCTGTGTGATGTCTTCCTCCATTTCCAACTCTTCCATATGCAAAGCTTTGGCCTTAATTGTGAGCAGCGATCATTTGAGTAGACACAGAGGTGAGAGGGTGACGCTGATAATAGCGTTTTCGCCGCTCACCATCTGCGTTGATTCCTCAAAGTTTCTTAAAACTTCACAGAGGTCAAATATCCATGCCCACTCCTCGCTTGTGAAGAGCGGAAGCTGACTGGAAAGGCGATGACCATGTTGCAGCTGGCATTTCACTACTGCCCTCTGCTGCTCACAAAGCCTGGCCAACATATGGAACATCGAGTTCCAGCGTGTGCTCAAGTCGCACAACAGTCAGTGAGCTGGCAATTGTAATTGTTGCTGCAGCATTGCCAGACTGGTGGAAGCTGTCGATGACTTGCGGAAATGGGCACACACGCGGTGCACCTTCACCAATAGCTCAGGCAAATTGGGGTAGGTTTTGAGAAACCGCTGAACCACTAAGTTGAAGATGTGGGCAAGGCATGGGATGTATGTGAGCTTCCCAAGCTCCAAAGCTGCCACCAATTTATGGCCATTATCAGACACAACCATGCCTGGTTCTAGGTTGAGTGGCGAGAGCCACAGCTCAGTCTGGTCTCTTATCCCCTGTCACAGCTCTGCGGCAGTGTGCTGTTTGTCACCTAAGCAGATCAGCTTAAGCACGGCCTGTTGACGCTTCCTCACTACAGTGCTACACTGCTTCCAGCAACCGACTGATGGCTGACTGGTGCTGCAAGAGGATAATTCTGAGGTGCAAGTGAAGGAGGAGGCAGAGGAGTAGAAGTGGGGTTTGGAGCCACTAACGTAAGTGGTGACGGAAACCCTGATGAAATTAGGGCCCCCAATCCTTGGCGTCGGTAGCACCTATGCCATCCCAGGGTATGACTCGCTCCTGGCCTCCACAACGTTCACCCAGTGTGCCGTCCGGGAAATGTAGTGTCCCTGGCCGAAAGCATTTGTCCATGTGTCCGTGGTTAAGTGGACCTTCCCAATAACTGCGTTGGTCAGGGCACGTGTGATGTTAAGGGACACATGTTGGTGTAAGGCTGGCACGGCACACCGTGAAAAATAGTGGCGTCTGGGTACTGCGTAACGATGGACGGCCGCCGACATCAGGCTGCGAAAGGCCTCAGTGTCGACAAGCCTAAATAGCAACATTTCCAGGGCCAGTAATTTGGAAAATTGCGCATATAGTGCTATGGCCTGTGGCTGGGTATATGCGATTGCGTTCAAATGCCTGGGGTAAGGAAATTTGTACACTGCGCTGGGACACGGAAGTGTCACTAATGGTGCTTGTGAAGGTGCAGGGCGGGAGGAATCCAGGCTTGCGCCTTTGACAGGGGATTGGCCAGCACGTAAAACAGGGGAAGAGGAGGCAGTGGTGCGACCCGCAGACACAGATTGTGGACCAAGGCGTTCGGTCCATCTATTACGGTGCTTTGACGCCATGTGGCGGATCATGCTGGAGGTGGTGAAGCTGCTAGTGTTCACGCCCCTGCTCATTTTTTTATGACACAGGTACTGCTGTACTGCTGTCCTCGCTCGGCTTGCCACCTTCCCAGGTTGGGTCAGTGACTTCATCGTCCACCACCTCCTCTTCCACTTCCTCACTCTGCTAATCCTCCTGACTTGTTGACCTAACAACAACCTCAGTTATTGTCTCTTCCTCATTATCAACCTCTTGAGACACTAATTGCCATTGACTTATTGGCAACTGTGTCTCATCATCAGCATCCACCTCATGAAACACTAATTGCCGTTCCCCACTGTCATCTTCTTGTGACAGTGGATGCTCAAGAGTTTGGGAATCAGGGCACAAGATCTCATGCCCCTCTTCAAGCGGGCTTGTCGGGAGGCACAAATGAATGAATGGCGCTCAAAAGAGCTCCTCGGAATATCTGAGTGTGGGATCACTTGTTTTGCAAGACTCTCCATGGTGGGAGAAAGGAGGATCAGGGTCAGGATTGTGTTGACCAGACTCTTGGCTACAGAGACTGGACTTGGTGGTAGACAGGGTGGTGCTTAACCGACTGGAAGCATTACCTGCTACAATCCAACCGACAACCTGGTCACACTGGTCTCACTTCGAGAGCGTTGTCCTGCTCCACCCTGCAAACTGGTACATGAAGCTAGGTATCGTGGATGATTTTTTTTTCTTGTGCTCTGGCAGCAGGCACAGTTTCAATGTGCCCAGGGCCACGGCCTCTGCGTGCAGCATCAGCATCACGGCCACTTCCCTGTCCCTTACTGCTTGCCTTCTACATATTTAATAATAAATATGCTTGAAAGTCTGTCACACGTACAGTAGTGTAGGATTTGTAAGTGTATGCGAAAAAAAATTAAATAAGGTATTTGGGATGTGGAAACGTCACACAGTAGATATACCGCAGATAATGTCGCTGATGTCAGCAGCGGCTAATAAAAAATTGCAGGGAATGTTACAGGTATTTGGGATGTGGAAACGTTACGCAGGAGATGTACCCCAGGTAATGTCACTGTCCGCAGGAGACACCGTCTACGGAAATAGTACACTAGATGTCACAGATATTTTTGGTATGCACACACGTTACACAGGAGAAATACCACACATAATGTCGCTGATGTCAGCAGCGGCTAATAAAAAATGACAGGGAATGTCACAGGTATTTGGGATGTGAAAACGTTACACAGGAGATGTACCCCAGGTAATGTCACTGTCCGCAGCAGACACTGTCTACAGAAAAAGTACACTGGATGTCACAGATATTTTTGGGATGCGCACACGTTACACAGGTGATGTAGAGCAGATAATGTCGCTGTCTGCAGCGTCCTAACTATTGCACGCTATTTAGCGCAGGATGCGCTAAAAATAGATATTGCTGCCACACACAATAGTCCTTAAAAGGACTTTTGGGTCTGTAAAGCTTTAGCAATTTAGCGCAGGTTGCGCTAAGAATACAGGGAGTGCAGAATTATTAGGCAAGTTGTATTTTTGAGGATTAATTTTATTATTGAACAACAACCATGTTCTCAATGAACCCAAAAAACTCATTAATATCAAAGCTGAATATTTTTGGAAGTAGTTTTTAGTTTGTTTTTAGTTTTAGCTATTTTAGGGGGATATCTGTGTGTGCAGGTGACTATTACTGTGCATAATTATTAGGCAACTTAACAAAAAACAAATATATACCCATTTCAATTATTTATTTTTACCAGTGAAACCAATATAACATCTCAACATTCACAAATATACATTTATGACATTCAAAAACAAAACAAAAACAAATCAGTGACCAATATAGCCACCTTTCTTTGCAAGGACACTCAAAAGCCTGCCATCCATGGATTCTGTCAGTGTTTTGATCTGTTCACCATCAACATTGCGTGCAGCAGCAACCACAGCCTCCCAGACACTGTTCAGAGAGGTGTACTGTTTTCCCTCCTTGTAAATCTCACATTTGATGATGGACCACAGGTTCTCAATGGGGTTCAGATCAGGTGAACAAGGAGGCCATGTCATTAGATTTTCTTCTTTTATACCCTTTCTTGCCAGCCACGCTGTGGAGTACTTGGACGCGTGTGATGGAGCATTGTCCTGCATGAAAATCATGTTTTTCTTGAAGGATGCAGACTTCTTCCTGTACCACTGCTTGAAGAAGGTGTCTTCCAGAAACTGGCAGTAGGACTGGGAGTTGAGCTTGACTCCATCCTCAACCCGAAAAGGCCCCACAAGCTCATCTTTGATGATACCAGCCCAAACCAGTACTCCACCTCCACCTTGCTGGCGTCTGAGTCGGACTGGAGCTCTCTGCCCTTTACCAATCCAGCCACGGGCCCATCCATCTGGCCCACCAAGACTCACTCTCATTTCATCAGTCCATAAAACCTTAGAAAAATCAGTCTTGAGATATTTCTTGGCCCAGTCTTGACGTTTCAGCTTGTGTGTCTTGTTCAGTGGTGGTCGTCTTTCAGCCTTTCTTACCTTGGCCATGTCTCTGAGTATTGCACACCTTGTGCTTTTGGGCACTCCAGTGAGGTTGCAGCTCTGAAATATGGCCAAACTGGTGGCAAGTGGCATCTTGGCAGCTGCACGCTTGACTTTTCTCAGTTCATGGGCACTTATTTTGTGCCTTGGTTTTTCCACACGCTTCTTGCGACCCTGTTGACTATTTTGAATGAAACGCTTGATTGTTCGATGATCACGCTTCAGAAGCTTTGCAATTTTAAGAGTGCTGCATCCCTCTGCAAGATATCTCACTATTTTTGACTTTTCTGAGCCTGTCAAGTCCTTCTTTTGACCCATTTTGCCAAAGGAAAGGAAGTTGCCTAATAATTATGCACACCTAATATAGGGTGTTGATGTCATTAGACCACACCCCTTCTCATTACAGAGATGCACATCACCTAATATGCTTAATTGGTAGTAGGCTTTCGAGCCTATACAGCTTGGAGTAAGACAACATGCATAAAGAGGATGATGTGGTCAAAATACTCATTTGCCTAATAATTCTGCACGCAGTGTATATAATGCTGCTGCCACACACAACAATAGTCCTTAAAATGACTTTTTTGCCTAGCGTGTCACGTCACTACACACAGATGTTATCTTCTGCTAAACTGTTTATTTTAAAATACGTATATCCTGCTTTTCTAAACTGCAAATAAAAAAAAATCAATTTGAACTGTGTGAAGATGCACACATACAGATATCGGCCTAGTATGTCACATTATCACTCCGAGATATTATCCTCCATTATCTTGCGTATTGTGTAAGAGACTTATATGCTGTTTTTCCAAACTTTAACAAAAAATAAATACATTTGAACTGTGTGGAGATTAAACAACAGATATTTTTGCCTAGTGTGTCACATCACCACTCACTGACGTTATCCTCCACTGCCCTGCATACTATAAGACACATATATGCTGTTTTTCAAAAATTTAATTTGAACTGCGTGGAGATGAAGTAACACAGATTTTTGACTAGTTTGTCACATTACCACATAATAGATATTATCTTTAACTTTCCTGCGTACAATAAGACATGTATATGCTAGTCTCCAAAATTTTCCTAAAGTTAAACTAAATTAACTATGTAGAGATACCCTGATACGGAGTTAGGCCTCATGCACACAGTGTTTTTTCACTGTCAGTGATTTGGCTTCAGTGGTCCGTGTCCGATTTTGCTTCAGTTGTGTTTCCTTGTGTCTTCCTTTTTTTTGTCTGACAGAGGGAAAAAAAGGAAGGTTAATGAAAAGTGTAATTTTATTGCACCAAGGTCTTGTAGAAAAAAACGGACACTGACGCGGACACTGATGACATGCCAGTTATGCATCTGTTTTTTTGGACTGACCCATTGACTTGAATGGGTTCGTCCTCCGTTTTCCACTGACAAGAATAGGACAGGTTATATTTTTTTGACGGACTGGGATCACGGACGCGGAGAAAAAACTGAGGACTATCAGTTTTTTTTCACAGCTCCATAGAAATGAATGGGACCGCCGCTAAACTGTGAAAAATGACGGAACGGACGCGGATGCACACAACGGTCATGTGCATGAGGCCTTAAGACTAGTATTTCAGGTGTTTTCAATGAGATTTCAAATGCTACATCTATCTTCTGGATGGTAAAATGTGTGTTGTACAGTTTTGAGCTTATTTTTCTCACACCCCAAAAAATTTATGTCTGTTAAAACAGAAAACAAAGAAAGAAATGTCCTTGCAGGTAACTTTTGAGGTTCTACAGCAACTGTAGTTGTGCCAGGAGGCATACCCAGGTCCTCACTTCTCACTCCCGGGCTGACAGCGTTTCCTCTCTTTCCCTGTTCTAGACAATTCTTCTTCTTTCTAATTATATCCTTTCCCTTCAATATCCCTGGCAGCAGAATATAAGCTTGATTGTGGCTTTTGACCATCCCTAAGATAGTTTTGCTGTCAGACACTGCAAGACCCATCCACCCTCATTTACAGCCCAACATAAAATGACATATTGCTCATTCTGCAAGGACATATCCTTGCTTGCTGCAGTTTTGATTGGCTCATCCAGGCTGTCTGTCGGCCTGTGAGCCATTTAGAGCTAGCCCTCTCCCCCACTTCCTCTAAGGGTCATGTGAGCCTCCTTCTTCTTCCTCCTGATATGTGCAGTTAAATGGCCCTGTGTGCCGTTTGGATTCGTCCAAAATGAACCTGAAAAACTGCTAAAAGGCAAATCTACACAAGTACAGTTATCAATGAAGTGAGGAATAATCAATGTGTAACTAGACAGAATAACTATTTAGTTGTGTGTATTATGGCTGGTGCTATGGCTGCTGCTGTTACCAAATCTATTATCTATTTTGAATTATTAGTAACTAAGACATTCCTGCCAGCAAAATGGCCTTGCTCACTGTGTAGACAAAATACAATACATCCAAACTAAACCCTGCCCCTTCTTAACTTCCTGTCTCATGTGCACTAGCATCAGAGGGGTGATAGGGAAGGGGAAGAAGACATGATTGCAGCCTGAGCGAACAATGCACTGTTTTTCTAGTCTATTTTTCATAGTTTGCTGATGAAACAAGAACAAATAACAAAGACACACAAGGAGATTATGTTAAGTTTTGTTGGTTGTTCTTTTTTTCTTTGTTTTTATTCTGGCTTTAGTGACTCTTTAATTCAATACTTCAAATAGCAATTACTCTGCTATGTTGTTCCAGCTGAAAGGTGCACAAACATTCCAAATTTGCTGCAGTTCCTAGCTGTAAAGTACAGTTTTTGAAATCACAAACAGCCTGACAGCTGCAAGATATACTAAACCAAGCCAGAAGTCTAAGGCATAGTCCATGCTATGAGGCCCGTAAGCAAAGTGTTCTCCTCACAGACCATATTCCTCACAGATGCATCTTCCTACTTCATATTGCACAAAACATAAATCTCTTCCTGACAATGCAATTTTCTTTTTTTTTTCCCTTTTTTTACTCAGTCTTCCCCAAAGCCATAACTTTCTTTCTTCCCCTACAGCAGTACAAGGATTATTGCCCTCTCAAAGAAAAGCGGACATCTATCCCTGGATCCAAAGAACCATACGGGCTGGAATAGCGCTACTCCCGCCCGCGCTCCTCAAACAAGCCCATCGCCCGCCCTCGTGGGATGCCACGAGTGGACCTGGTGAGTATAAAGGGCGTCTCTATTGACCTGCACTACGGAATACCGCGATTGCGGCAGCATTACAACAATACGGGTAAAACTTTAACTATGTTTCTCACACATATGGTTACACTTACATCTGTGTAAATTTAATAAAATAAGGAGGACTCACATGGTGAAACAGCCAGATTGCACAATAATCACGATCCCTGCAAATACATTGCAATAGAGGCAGCACATACCCTGTTGCAACATTTACCTACAAGCAGGAGGATCCCTTGGTATATACCAAGAATGCTGCCACCCAACAGGAAAATAAGAAGAAATAATAACATCATTACAGGCAGCACTACAAGTGCCAGCAATCACAATAACTTTTGATCCAGTACTGGATCTTATATAGACATTTGGAATAACTTTCTCTGAAGCCAACACCGGATCCTACCCCGGACATTGAACTTACTATTATTTATTGGAATACACATCTTTAATATTTTTCATCTTTTTTTTTTTTTTTTCTACATTTATTTTTATATACACCAAATATTTTTATATACATCCTTTGGTACCATCCACTCATTTTTATATCAATTTTTATACTAATAAACTACCCCTTTTTAAATATACAACTGTATCTATTTGATTCCTTTACACCTGCACTAATCCACCTTATTGTGTACATACGAACATCCCAGATAGTTGAGTGCCCTCCACCCTGATTTAGCTTTTTCTTTTTTTTTACATTCACATGGCTATATGAGGGGTTATCTTTTTGCATGACAAGTTGTACTTCCTAATAACACCATTTAATATTGCATATGATGCAATGGGAAACTGGAAAAAAATTCCAGATGGGATGGAATTGGAAAATAAAATGCAATTCCGCAGTAGGTTTATTGGTTTTGTTTTTATGGTATTCCCTATGTTTATAGCGATATCACATGTTTTAAAATGATTTTTCTTGTATTTTAATACTTAAAAAATAATTATTTTGAAAAAAAAATAAAACATTTTTTCTTTGTATCCCCATATTCTGACCCAGATAACATTTTTATATTTAGATCTAAGGAGCTGTGTGAGAGATAATTTTTGGGAGCACCTTGTACTTTTCATTGAAAGCGATTTGGGGTTGACCAAAAAATGTCAAATCAGCCATTTAGATTTTTTTTCCATTACTCCTCTTGACTCCTCCTCTTGTCCAGCAGGGAAAAAAATCTTTAAATCTCTAGAAAGACTACATAACTTACTAAAGATGTTTTAGGTTGTGTTCCCACTTCATTAGCCTGCTGCATTCAGTGTATATTCTGGGAAGAAGACACATTCATATGCCAAATATATCCACTGACCACCTGTATGCTTAAAGGGAATCTGTCACTAGCAATTTACCAATTTTTTTTTTCATGAATCCATGTTTAACAGAGTACCTTTTTTCCATCTGTCTTGTTCTTTTGATTGTCAGTCTTGTCATTTCTTCAAAAAATCGATTCTTATGATATGTAAATGACGCTGTAAGGAGCCCAGAGGGGCGTTATTCCTTCTCCACGGTGCCCAGGAACGCCCCTCTGAAGTGCCGTGCCCGGCTAAATTTGAAAACTAATAACGCCTCCAAGTTCATCTAAATCGCCTCCCAGAGGCGTGGCTAAGTGCTCAGCACCCCCCCTCCTCAGCGCCGCGCTCTGCGGCAAACACCCCGATCCTCCTCTCGCCGGCATCCCAATCCCCGCGCAGGCACAGTGCCGGCGATTGCCTGCGCTATGATAAGATGACTGACGGCACTGCGCCTGCGCGGGGATTGGGATGCCGATGCCGGCGAGAGGAGGATCGGGGTGTTTGCCGCAGAGCGCGGCGCTGAGGAGGGGGGGTGCTGAGCACTTAGCCGCGCCTCTGGGAGGCGATTTAGATGAACTTGGAGGCGTTATTAGTTTTCAAATTTAGCCGGGCACGGCACTTCAGAGGGGCGTTCCTGGGCACCGTGGAGAAGGAATAACGCCCCTCTGGGCTCCTTACAGCGTCATTTACATATCATAAGAATCGATTTTTTGAAGAAATGACAAGACTGACAATCAAAAGAATGAGACAGATGGAAAAAAGGTACTCTGTTAAACATGGATTCATGAAAAAAAAATTGGGTAAATTGCTAGTGACAGATTCCCTTTAAACAATACACTTTCTGTAACAATTTAAAACAAGTCATCATATATCCACAAAACAGAAGGGCTTATGCATTTTGAATAGAAGAAAATAATCTTTACTCATAGCTATGTTGGCATACCTTTATATATTGCATTATACAGTTTGGTTCAAAATTATTCAACCCCCAATGCTGTAAAGGGTTTTAGGGAATTCAGTGTACATTTGTAATTGTGTTCAGAATGAAATCTTACAAGGACTTTTTAAAGAACCAAATGCAACTAAAATGACATCAATTTTTTTTGTAATACAGTATTAATTTTTTTTTTTGCGATTTCTTTATTGACACAATTATTCAACCCCTTAAAGACTACCACTCTTAAGAACAGAGGTTCATTCAAGTGTTTTCGATCAGGTATTGAAAACACCTGTGGATGTCAAGGAGCAGCAATCAAGCATAATAAGCACCAATTAGGCAGATTTAAAAGGCCTGTGATACTCAGCTCCTTCTAGACATTTACTGGTGTGTTTACAAACATGGTGAAGTCAAGAGAATGGTCCAGGAAGACAAGAGAAGAGGTGATTTCTCTTCACAGGAAGGGCAATGGCTATAAGAAGATTGCAAAGATGTAAAACATACCAAGAGAAACCATAGGAAGCATCATTCGCAAATTCAAGGCAAAGGGCACTGTTGAAACACTACCTGGTCGTGGCAGAAAGAAGATGCTGACTTCGACTGCTGTGCGCTACCTGAAGCGCAAAGTGGAGAAAAGTCCCCGTGTGACTGCTGAGGAACTGAAAAAAGATTTGTCAGATGTGGGTACTGAAGTTTCAGCTCAGACAATAAGGCGCACACTGCGTAATGAAGGCCTCCATGCCAGAACTCCCAGAACTCCCCTTGCTGTCTCCAAAGAATAAGAAGAGTCGACTGCAGTATGCCAAAAGTCATGTGGACAAACCACAAAAGTTTTCTGTGGACTGATGAAACAAAATTAGAACTGTTTGGGCCCATGGATCAACGCTATGTTTGGAGGAGGAAGAACAAGGCCTATAAAGAAAAGAACACCTTGCCTACTGTGAAGCATGGTGGGGGGGGGGGTCAATCATGCTTTGGGGCTGTTTTGCTTCTACAGGTACAGGGAAGCTTCAGCGTATGCAAGGTACCATGAATTCTCTTCAGTACCAGGAGATATTGGATGAAAATGTGATGCAGTCCGTCACAAACCTG
The DNA here is from genome assembly GCF_905171765.1 of Bufo bufo. NCBI lineage: Eukaryota > Metazoa > Chordata > Amphibia > Anura > Bufonidae > Bufo > Bufo bufo. Next base: position 425,287,810 of record NC_053390.1, read on the forward strand.
AGGCTTGGGAGACGTTGGATCTTTCAACAGGACAATGATCCCAAGCATACCTCCAAGTCCACTAGAGCATGGTTGCAGATTAAAGGCTGGAACATTTTGAAGTGGCCATCGCAGTCACCAGACTTAAATCCGATTGAGAACCTCTGGTGGGACTTAAAGAAAGCAGTTGCAGCGCGCAAGCCTAAGAATGTGACTGAACTGGAGGCTTTTGCCCATGAAGAATGGGCGAAGATACCCGTAGATCGCTGCAAGACACTTGTTTCAAGCTATGCTTCACGTTTAAAAGCTGTTATAACTGGAAAAGGATGTTGTACTAAGTACTAATATTGAATGTCACTTGGGGGTTGAATAAAACTGATAATGATGTGAGCACAGAATTATAAATGTTATGTTATATTTGTCTGACTTAGGCTACTTTCACACTAGCGTTCGGAGCGGATCCGTCTGATGTTTCATCAGACGGATCCGCTCCGATAATGCAGACGTTCGCATCCGTTCAGAACGGATCCGTCTGCATTAAAACTTAGAAAATTTTCTAAGTGTGAAAGTAGCCTGAGCGGATCCGTTCAGACTTTACATTGTAAGTCAATGGGGAACGGATCCGCTTGAAGATTGAGCCATATGGTGTCATCTTCAAGCGGATCCGTCCCCATTGACTTACATTGTAAGTCTGGACGGATCCGCTCGCCTCCGCACGGCCAGGCGGACACCCGAACGCTGCAAGCAGCGTTCAGGTGTCCGCTCACTGAGCGGAGCGGAGGCTGAGCGCTGGCAGGCGGATGCATTCTCAGTGGATCCGCCTCCACTGAGAATGCATTGGGGCCAGACGGATGTGTTCGGGGCCGCTCGTGAGCCCCTTCAAACGGAGCGCACGAGCGGACACCCGAACGCTAGTGTGAAAGTAGCCTTACAAGTGCCTCTTTGATTTAATTGTAAACAAGATGACTGAAATTATCAAAATCAATGTCAAACTGGCCAAAACACTCAATTTCAGTGGGGGTTGAATAATTTTGAACACAACTGTATTTATTTTGTATTTATACTATTCCATGCAAAGGGATACTGTAAAAAAAAGTATACTTTTTTTTTTTACTGTGGGGTCCTATGAGGTAAAAACATGGTTTCCTATACATTGACATACTGCACATTGGAAAGATCCCCAAAATCCTCAAGGTATATGTAAATAAAATCCTCAAAATATGAAGAGAAGACAGCGGCACTGGATGTCTACAATATTATTTCATGTTTATTCACCAACCGTACTTGAATAAACTCTGAAATAATATTGAAAACATCGAGTGCCGCGGTCTTCTCCATCTTTCATGGATACTAGGGGCCCAGAAGGCTGGCACTACCACCTTTTGAATTAATAAAGTTCAATTTGTGAGTAGTGCTGTCTTATCCTTAGGTTTAATGTCAGAAAAATGCCAGTAGAAGACAAAGAGCATTGTTGGCATGATCCTGTATGAATATAGTGAGATAGTGAGATGTAAGGGGCTGGCAAATTGTTAGACTTAGCACATATACAGTATGCATAGAATTAAAAAAAAAATCATTAATTTATATCTAAGGTTAAATATGCAAGAAACTGTGCATATCAATATTTTTCTAGCTGTTTGTTTTAATCCATTAGTATTTTGAAGAAACATCCTTTTCCCATAAACATTTTATTTTGGTGAAGAAAATATATTTCAGTCAAGGCATGAACACTGATAGCTTCATGTCATGGTGACCCAATCAGCTGTATTAGGATGGCACAATACTTCTGCGAAATTGCTTTTGGTGTCATTTTTCTTCTATCAACTTCTAGTCAAAACTCAACTTTCTCACGCTGAAGAGAAAGACATCTCCATTTTTCTGCTCAATTGCATGTCTGTGACCTTACAAAAGCTTTCAGCATATAATTGTAAATTATCTTGCGTGCAGAACTATGCAGTAAAATTTCACTCTAGACTTTAGAGATAGAGAAATTTTCTTACTTTTCAAGGGAGTTTATTATTTCTAGAAAGATACATTAGCAGTAATGACCCAATTTCAGTGGAAAAAAAATCAAAGGGTATCTGTGAGAATTACAAAAAAGCACTAGTGCAGAGAATTGTGTAGCGAGCCCCTGACTACATTAAGTAGATTATGTTAAGACTGTTCAGATTTCTCAATTATAAGTTATAACATTTCTGTTCTCATTTTTATATTAAGATAGTTGTATGATTACCAAGCTGGTTAACAGTTTTCATCCAATTTCTATTTCCGTGCTTTGACAGCAATCAGAAATCTTAAAAATGACATTGAACTAAAAGAGAGTAAATTAGCAAACATTGTATCTAATGTTGAGTGAATAGAAGTTCACAAAGTGGACTTTGATCCGAATTTCAGGAAAAACTTGATTCACTGCAAAGTCAAATTTCCTTGTGCTTCGTGGTAACTAATTGATTTTTCCTGAAAAAAATCCTACTTCATCCATTTGAGCATGAAGAGGGCGCAGCAGCCATCTTGCTTGAAGGATCCTGCGCGAAATCTCAAGCATAACATCATGCATGACATCACCATGCCGGCAAAGTGATGACGTCTTCACTCGCCACGTGACATTTTGCGCTGGGTCTTCAAGCAAGATGGCTGCAAGGGTGAGGTAAGTAAAATTTAATTTTTTTTTATTAAAGGGGTTCTCCGGAAATTAAGAAAATGAAAATACATAAATATTCCTTTATTTTAAATATATTCCCAAATACCTTTCAATAGTTATAATGGCTTGTTTTGTCTAGGGAGCAATCATAAGGAGAAACAAAATGGCCGCCGTCCTATTAGTACACACAAAACCTGTCCTAATCACACAGCAGGACAAGTTACTTTACAAAACTGAGGTAAAGAGCTGCCTCATCCTCCTCTCTGCTCTACTTGTCAGGGATTATGGTCCTGAATACAGTTTAATATGATATTCAGCTGCATCTCTGTAGGAATGGAGTTCATGAGGAGACATGAAATACAGAGAGGATGGACAGGACCGACTGTGGTAATGTGGGGCTGTGGCAATGGAGACTGCATACAAGAGCTGCTATCTGTACTTCATGTCTACTCATAAACTCCATTCCTACAGAGATTCAGCTGAAGATCTTATCAGCTATATTGAGGATTATAATCCCTGACAAGCAGAGCCGAGAGGAGGATGAGGCAGCTCTTTAGCTCAGTGTTGTAAAGTCACTTGTCCTCCTGTATGATTAAGACAGGTATTGTGCGTACTAATAGGATGGCAGTCATTTTTTTTTCTCCCTATGATTGCTCCCTAGACAAAACGAGCCATTATATCTAATAAAAGGTATTTGGGAATATATTTATAATAAAGGAATATTTAAATATTTTTATCTTCCTTATTCCCTGAAAACCCATTTAACAAATGCAAATATGCTTTAATCTGGATTTCAGATGCTGCGATGAGCGATGAACATGGCATCTGAGAGGTTCAATAAATGAGGGTGGTGCAATCGCTGTTCCTTGTCATTACACCTGCTATTTACAAAGAAATGCAATTTGTGATGAAATAATTCATTTTTGTAAAAATCGGCGAAGCAGCCGAATTGAATTTTAGAGAACTTTGCTCATCTCTAATTGTATCACATGATGATTACTTTCAGTGATGATTTTAGTTATAAAACTAGGGGACATTTTCTAAGACTGGCGATTTAGATGCTGGTATTAGTCCATGTCTGCGGGTGCTTGATGCGCCTAAGTTATGGAGAGGTGCTGGCCAACACATAAGTTAGGCACTGGCCGTGCAGCTTTCTTAAATCTACGCCAGGTCCCTTGCCCCCTATTTCCGCCACCTCCAAAAAGTGGCATGAGCAGGGAAAAATAGCAGATTAAGGGTCTATTCACACGTCTGCAAAATGGGTCCACATCCGTTCAGCAATTTTGCGGAACAGGTGTGGACCCATTCCTTTTCAATGGGGCCGGAATGTGCTGTCCGTATCCGCATTTGCGGACAAGAAAAGGCATTTTCTATGAGAGGGTCGGCGATGTGCGGTCCGCAAAATGCGGAGCGCACATTGCCGGTGTCCGTGTTTTGAAGATCAGCAAAACACATACTGACGTGTGAATGGACCCTTACTGCAAATCCCCAAAAGTGGCATACTTTATGTAAAGGGAGAATATTAATTACCAATATTTATGCAAATATCACAAATTAATATTCATAAATAGGAGGAGCTGTCTACCGATGACTCCGCCTATTTATACCTTTATATTAATAACACAATACTTTCACTTTACCTTACGCTAATCACTAAACTAGCTGCATGTGCCTTACTAACTACCGCTAGTAACCACACATTACACAGTAGGTACAAATAACATACAGTATTTATTAACACCTACAGTACACAACGCACGCAATGCACTAACAATACAGTACCATAAATACAGTACTAAACTACACTACACAATCCCAAGTTCCACCCACAAACTCTAACTAATACACACACATCCACATTAGCAGCCCACCCAACCTGGCTCTAAAACTATCCCTATGAATGAAGGGTTAAATATAGTAGGGGAGAAGTAAGATTGTAGGACAGCAGGGATAGGGGTATATATTGTACAGCAGGGATTGTACAGCAGGGGGTACAGCAAGGGTTAATAGGGAGCAGGGATGCTCCTGCAGGGATGGTATAGGGAATATGGGAGTAGGGGTAGTAGGGGTTCGTTGGTGGGATAGGGAATATGGGGATATGGGCAAGTAGGGGTTGTGTAGGGGATATGGGACTATGGGAATATGGGGATGTAGGGGTTGTATAGTGAATATGGGAATCGTTGGTGGGATAGGGGATATGGACAAGTAGGGGTTAATATAGGGGGTATAGGGGATATGGGAATCGTTGGTGGGATAGGGGATATGGGCAAGTAGGGGTTAATATAGGGGCTCCGTTGGTGGGATAGGGTAGGTACTCAGCCCTCCAGGGTCCAGGGGTCTTCTTTGGTGGGCGGCTCGGCTCTTCTCCCCCAGTGCAGGGGCCGCCGGATATTTATGTCCGGTGGCCCGCACTGCCGCGCCACCATCAGGGACACGTGGGCCGGCGCAGTGAGATGACATCACTGCGCCACCCCGCGCGTCCCTGCACGAGCGCGTCGTGGCCGCGCCGCTTCCAGACAGGCGGGAGAAGTCTTTGATCTCCCACCTGTAACACTTGGCATTCCGGACAGCGAGATAGTAATCGCGCTGCCGGAATGCACATAATAGAAGGAGGGGGAGGTTTCTCCCCTCTTCCTATTATGCATAAATATCTCCAGCAGCGCTGGAGATAATTAATACAAAGGACTCCGATTCTATTGAATCAGAGTTCTTTGAAGCATACAGATGACCGGACTCTTGTCCGGTCATTCTGATGCAATTAACCAGATAGCATCAGTGTGAATGCTTGGGGCACATTCACACTGATACCTCTGGTTTTAGGTGACATATTTCTCATCAATGGGGCCTATGGATAAGGGGATAATATTATAAGGGGACAAATACTATAAGGGGACACATGTGGGGGTACATATTTATAAAAGGGACATATAAGGGGCACATATTCCCCACAGGGGCCAACAATGATCCCCGTGGAATTCTAAAGATAGATGTGCGCAGATGTTGGGCACATCTGCGCACATCATCCTATAGTGTATATGCATATATATCATACATGCACGCACGTTCGCATGCATATATATATATATATATATATGCATATATTTCAACCCTTTCTCAACAATCTCCCTGTTGTCGGTAATACGACAATATTTTGGGGGAAAGGGTTGAAATATATTTGCCCTTCCTCAACCCCATCCTTGGTGATAGTTAAGGAAGAACTGTAGTGCACACTGATCTTTAGGTACCTAGACATCCCCCATCCAGCTTCCTCCGACCTGCCCTTCACCGTAACCCACTCCTCCATCCACAGGATACACAGTCTTCTTCTCGCGGGAACTTTCTTGACATCTTTTGCTTCCATCTTTCGGTATCAGCCCCTCCTACTGTCTTTTCCTGACTTCCGGATCGGCTTGACCCTCACAGGACAGGCCTTTCTTTCAGGGAAACATCTTCCGGTGTCGTACACCCTTAATGTTTGGAGTGACCACACCCCCACAGTCTCTTGGTATTTAATGCCAATCTTCAGGTGTCATCCACCCCCAAGGAACCTGGAGCGGGTTCACGCTCACAGTCTCAATTTTCCATCTGCGCCAACCTTCTTTAAGAAAGACTTTCGTCCGACATCCCTTGTTCCGACTTGATTGAAGGGTGAGTGCGGTTCTCCCATGGACAGATGAATAGGTCTTTACAAGGCAGGTCAGATTTTTCATTAAACGTGGTGATGTCATGGTACTTAAATTCTAACTGCGGGAACACCTCCGCCACACTACACATCCAGCCCTTCCCTTATGAACTTCACCGTTCCAGGGTTAAAGGTGGCAAATGGCAAATAGAGGGGGCCTGTCCCTATCGTGCCCTAATCTTATCCCCATTCACACAAAATACATCATATATGTATAGTTCCCCTTCCCCTCCCTCAACCCACCTAAACCCAAGGACGTTTATATACAATACTATGAGGTCTCAGGAAGGCATAGGATGTACCTCCCAAAACCTCATATGAATTAGTTCAATATCCATTTCATGGGGTCTCAGGATAATTAGATTTTTCATCCTGAACCTTCACTCGAATTGACATGTCCCTTGGATCTTAGGCTTCAGGACTTTGGTGAGATTAAGTCCTGAGCCTCCGGCGGTTGCGTAAGGTGCCGTCTGGTTCTGGTTCAGTTGGTCAACCAGTCTCTATAACCTCCGATGTATAACCAGGAGATGGATCCGGACAGGTTCTTCCACCCGAACACCTCTAAAAATGTGGATCCTGACAGGTTCTTCCACCCGAACACCTCTAAAAATGTGGATCCTGACAGGTTCTTCCACCCGAACACCTCTAAAAATGTGGATCCTGACAGGTTCTTCCACCCGAACACCTCTACCTCAGGAACCTCACTGTTCCACTGAAGTGTCGGAGCGGATGACTGTATCTTCTGTGGCATCTGGGTTTTTCCTCTGTTCCATAGTAAATAAACCTATGACAGAAGAAAATACCAGGTGCTCCTGGGGGATTTATCCCCTCCGGTGCAGTTATTTGCACTATCCCAGTCCCTATACCATTGACCCATGAATAGAAAGACTTTGGGCTGACCTCCATCTCACAGGACCCCCTGTTATCCCAACACTGGTGTGAGAACACCCTACCGCGTCTCCCCATCCCTCTGCACCAACAGATCAGGATGGGTACCTTACTAAGTTAGGACATCCGAGGGGAGCTGCGGATGAGGCACCATCTAATAATAGATGACACTGTATCCCTGTCCACTAATGTGCACTCAAGCTGATTTCCTCCTGTCATCCTGTTTTGTGGAGGCTGGCAGAATCCATGGCATAAGTACTGCCTAGACTCTTCAGGACTCCACAACACAAGAACACAGTCCACACTCCGCTGCCAGTCATCCTGCATCCAATCCCAATCAGAGCTGTGCCACCTGATCGGACCAGAATTAAGTGCGCAGCGCAACATTACACCAATGTTGCCTGTCCGCCTTAGACCCCAGTATAACACAGCCCCACCGAAAACCTTGAGCACAAACAGTGTTATCTGTATCGATCTGAGACCCTGGTTGCCCAGAATAATATCACACCATCCTTTGTGTGCTGCATGGAGAAGGTCCTTTAAACCGGAACGCCTTCTCCCAACCAGCAGGAACTCCCGTGTGAAATGATCTGCTCGCAAACCTATAGGTTCCCGATCCAGAGTATAACACTGTCCCACTCCAAGGGGACACAAGAATGAAACAAAACAGCACCGACTGGATTCACAGCGGGGAATGTAAACTACAATAATCAGCAGGGTGAGACACCATTCATAGACAAGGACCTCTGCCGTACACATAAAAAAAAAAGAAACAGGTAACAAACACACAATATGGACATACACGGGGAACAAACGGTGTAATAAATAGTACACAGGTTTCAAATGTTACCCAGCCTAGATTGGCTATTCTGACCCCTCAGCGCCTGGTGAGGCATGTGTCGCTGAGAGGTAACCCCTTTATGGCCAATCTGACTAGACCCCACTGCACGATTTGTTACCTGGCAAACACTATCGGACACATTGCAATTACTTGCACAAGGGCAATTCTTTGCAATGTGTCCCTTGTTCCCACACCTGAAGCACCTGACCTGGCTTCCTATCCTTCGTGTTTTTTTCTTACCTGTTTTGCAGTGCTTCACTATATGACCTAAGCCACCACATGCAAAGCATCTGATGTTTGCTCGGCATGGCTTAGGTCCGTCCACACTGCAACCGTGCTCCCTGAATTGTTCCATCCTCAGGGAGGCACTTTTAACGATATTTCTTTTTCCCAAAGTCAGGGAAAAATCTCTGTTAGTCTGGACAGGCTTGGTCTGGTGATTTGTCCTGTCACAGACTACTCTCCCCCCTTTTTGCCCTAGACAGGGCAAAATTTTGGGAGATTCCGGCCCTGACTTTACGGAAAAAGAAAAGGCCGGCACCAAATTGGTGATGACCTGTTGCATGCCAGTCATTATCTGGTTGCTTACAGCAACCTGAGGCTTCAATTTGGCTACCGTCACATTATTAGAGGCAATCCGCTCCTTGAAGGCCTTGACCTTAGACTGAGTCAATTTAGCCTCAATTTCCTCCTTCTGCCTCTGCAGCTCTACTAACTGTTACTCTAACCTAGCCACCTGCGCATCTCGGTCCACGGTAGACTGTACATTCCCTGCCAGCTGTGCCCGCAATGCCGAAACCTGGTCTGAATTACTGGCACAGCACTGGCAGTGAATGGTCGGAGGAATTGTCTGCGTTGATCGAGACACCAGCGCAACTACCTTTGGCTTGTAGATGCTAGCCTCAAACGTATGAACCAGTTTGGCTAGCATCTGAAGTCGCTTTGTGGATTTATTTAACACTGTCCCTTTGTTAACACATAGCTTGTCATAGCTACAAGCCTGTGTTAACAAATCGGACCACAGCATTTCTGCTGACTTGTATGTGGTGGGGAGGATGGGATTGAAGGTGCTGTGTCTGCTCAAGTGTTTCAGTGTGGAGTAGTCCATACTCACTGTTTGCTGAGCGTCCATCTTCTCATTGGTGTCGTACTTCTTCGTCCTACGCAGCTGCTTAGAAGAAGTCCTTTTTCTCCCGTATCGCTTCTTCCCGACCAGCCGGACTTGTATGCAGCTCCAACGAAGATGGATCTCCTCCAGTAACGTGTCCTCTTCTCCCTTGCAACACTCGAGCGATGCAGTGACCGTGTAAAGCAAACATAAAAATATTAATACACAGATAGATTATAGATTCTCTCCTAGAGATTTTGATCTGCATTTGGTACTATAAGGAAGAATCGCGTTACCTGTCCGAATTATCAGGTCCTATACGCTCAGACCGCTGACCGCGTCTCTCTTGCCTGATAATTCACAGTATAAGCGACCTCTAGCCTCAAGAACAAATACAGATTTCAAAATCTAAGCAGTGGGCCTGGCTCGCCAATGTAAAGGGAGAATATTAATTACCAATATTTATGCAAATATCACCAATTAATATTCATAAATAGGAGGAGCCATCTACCGATGACTCCGCCTATTTATACCTTTATATTAATAACACAATACTTTCACTTTACCTTACGCTAATCACTAAACTAGCTGCATGTGCCTTACTAACTACCGCTAGTAACCACACGTTACACAGTAGGTACAAATAACACACAGTATTTATTAACACCTACAGTACACAACACACGCAATGCACTAACAATACAGTACCATAAATACAGTACTAAACTACACTACACAATCCCAAGTTCCACCCACAAACTCTAACTAATACACACACATCCACATTAGCAGCCCACCCAACCTGGCTCTAACACTATCCCTATGAATGAAGGGTTAAATATAGTAGGGGAGCAGTGGGATTGTAGGACAGCAGGGATAGGGGTATATATTGTACAGCAGGGATTGTACAGCAGGGGGTACAGCAAGGCTTAATAGGGAGCAGGGATGCTCCTGCAGGGATGGTATAGGGAATATGGGAGTAAGGGTTCGTTGGTGGGATAGGGAATATGGGGATATAGGCAAGTAGGGGTTGTGTAGGGGATATGGGAATATGGGAATATAGGAATATGGGGATGTAGGGGTTATGTAGGGAATATGGGAATCTTAAATTACTCCCCAAGACTGCTTTCACATGACAATGTTTTGGTCACCATTTTGCATTATTAATGAAAACCCAAACCAAGAGTCCAAAACACAACTGTGGTCCAATTTTTTCCATTATGATTTTTCTCTTTGTAGGTGTCTCTCCTTGTTTTAGCTTTCTGATGCAAGATACTGACCAAAATACCATGTGAATTCTGAAAGAGTCCTTAATACTGTGTTGGAAATCAAGGATCGGTTTCTGTAGCATATCAATGAAGCACCAATGACTTATGTACTAGTGATGAGTGGCAGGGGTCATATTCGAATTTGTGCTATTTTGCGAATATTTTGTAGAATATTCGTCATATATTCGTGAATTCGTATATTCGTTATATTCTATAAATCGGCAAGGTAATAATCACGTAATATGTGAATATTGCACTCTCAATACAGGCGTGGGTCAAAAACGAATATATTGCACTATAGAATATAGTGCTATATATTTGTTTTTAGAATATTCGTAATTTTTTCCATCTGAACACATGATTCCTCCCTGCTTCTTGCTTATGGGTCAATGAGTCATTGGCCCACAAGCAACTTAAGCAGGGAGGAATTATGGCTTCAGATGGAAAAAAATTATGAATATTCTAAAAAATGAATATATAGCACTATATTCAATATAGTGCTATATATTCATTTTTGTAGAAAATTCGTCATTTTTTCCATCTGAACACATGAACTCATGACGTCATTGGCCCACAAGCAAGAAGCAGGGAGGAATCACGTGTTCAGATGGAAAAAATGACGAATATTCGATGTGCCAATATTCGTGATTAAAATTTGCTATTCGAATATTCGCACTCAAAACTATTATGCAAGAATTATTCAAATAGACACTCTAAACATAGTAATTAAATTCCTTTAAAGAAGCACTCCAGAAAAAAAATGTTGTATTCTCTCCTCTATTAGAAAGGAACGTGATGAAATGACAGCATCATATATGTGGCCAGAAAGTCAATTCATCCATTTATTCATGTGAGACTAATAGAGAAACTAACTTCCTGTCCACACATAAGACGCTGTGTTAGTTGGAGAGTCAGAGTGTCTGTCACATGACACATCTGAGGAGCGTGGAGAACTGAATAACTCACAAGTATGCTACTGGAGAAAAAATAAAGATAACCTTCATTACAATTTATATCCTGTACCTTTCTAACAGCCAGATAATACATTTCTGTTTGAATGCTTTTTTAAATAAGTTTACATCTGAAAAAAATGTGAGTGCTAAAGCAAAACAGAATCTGAAAAACATTTTGGATCTGGATTTACCAAAATTGGTGGTTTACAACTAAATGAAAAAAAAAAAATGAAAAAAAAACAAACTATAGACAAATCTTACAATCAGAGAAAATAATGATAACTTGAACAGGCAATTAAGTGTTTGGATTTTGTCTGAAGCCTTCTATTAAAAGATTGGAAAGAGGCCCAGTTGTCTGAGCAAGTAGTGGATAGCTATATACACTCACCTAAAGAATTATTAGGAACACCTGTTCTATTTCTCATTAATGCAATTATCTAATCAACCAATCACATGGCAGTTGCTTCAATGCATTTAGGGGAGTGGTCCTGGTCAAGACAATCTGCTGAACTCCAAACTGAATGTCAGAATGGGAAAGAAAGGTGATTTAAGCAATTTTGAGCGTGGCATGGTTGTTGGTGCCAGACGGGCCAGTCTGAGTATTTTCACAAGCTGCTCAGTTACTGGGATTTTCACGCACAACGATTTCAAGGGTTTACAAAGAATGGTGTGAAAAGGGAAAAACACCCAGTATGCGGCAGTCCTGTGGACAAAAATGCCTTGTGGATGCTAGAGGTCAGAGGAGAATGGGCCGACTGATTCAAGCTGATAGAAGAGCAACGTTGACTGAAATAACCACTCGTTACAACCGAGGTATGCAGCAAAGCATTTGTGAAGCCACAACACGCACAACCTTGAGGTGGATGGACTACAACAGCAGAAGACCCCACCGGGTACCACTCATCTCCACTACAAATAGGAAAAAGAGGCTACAATTTGCACGAGCTCACCAAAATTGGACTGTTGAAGACTGGAAAAATGTTGCCTGGTCTGAGGAGTCTCGATTTCTGTTGAGACATTCAAATGGTAGAGTCCAAATTTGGCGTAAACAGAATGAGAACATGTATCCATCCTCTGATGGCTACTTCCAGCAGGATAATGCAATATGTCACAAAGCTCGCATCATTTCAAATTGGTTTCTTGAACATGACAATGAGTTCACTGTACTAAAATGGCCCCACAGTCACCAGATCTCAACCCAATAGAGCATCTTTGGGATGTGGTGGAACGGGAGCTTCGTGCCCTGGATGTGCATCCCTCACATCTCCATCAACTGCAAGATGCTATCCTATCAATATGGGCCAACATTTCTAAAGAATTCTATCAGCACCTTGTTGAATCAATGTCACGTAGAATTAAGGCAGTTCTGAAGGCAAAAGGGGGTCCAACACCGTATTAGTAAGGTGTTCCTAATAATTCTTTAGGTGAGTGTATATTTTATGAGTATTTATTGACAACAATCCATATTAAACAATTACCACACTCACTAAAGGGGACTGGAGACTCTTGTCTTTACACATAAATCCACTAAAAATATTATAATTGCATGTTTCAATTGACATGTCTCATTTCCATTTGTATCTTTATTAGGGATGAGCAAATTTCTTGAAATCTCACTTGGGTTTGATTCAAATGAATTCGTTAGCAGATTCGATTCAGGTATGACCTGAAGCAAAAGTGGTCAAATTGCCCTGAAAGTCATGTTTGACACTCTGAGGTCTCCTAGGACTGTATCCAACCCCTTTCAAGCTTTTTAACTCCAAGACAACATTAGTACACCAAACAATAGTAAATCCAAACTTGAAAGCAACAAAGAGGATCTAGCACCAACTGATAAAATCCTAAATTTAATGTCCAATTAAAACATCAGTGCAAAAATCAATCTTCCATTTTCTATACAAAATATAGAAACTGCTGAGATGTAAGCAGAAAAACTGCATTGGTTGACGAGTTTCTGACCCTAGGTGGGACGTTTCTCATAACCTGATGATGGTGCAGCTACTGGAGACCTATAAGCGAAAAATGGAAAATAGAAGTGAATGAATCCTTGACAAACAAAAACTTGTATTCTTTTTGGTCAATAATGTCTAGGAACCAAAATCATGCCCAGTAGATATTAGGTTGGCGTTTCTATTGTATAACAGAATCACTGACTATCAAAAATGCTAAAACACAAAAACCTTTATTGATATACCATTAAAAAAATCAAAAATGGGGGGGGGGGGGCATGGAAGCACACGAGTGATCAAATAGTGTCTATTGTGTTCCACAAATTGCTGCACCATAACCACCTACCCTAAACAAGTGGGTGATGGTGTGGACACACAGACACTAGTGCCTTTCTCCTCGCATACTGCCTTAATTGGTATTATTATTGGATGGTGTGTTTCCACCACCTTCCTTTTTTTGTATTTTAATGGTATATCAATAAATATTTACACTCACCTAAAGAATTATTAGGAACACCATACTAATACGGTGTTGGACCCCCTTTTGCCTTCAGAACTGCCTTAATTCTACGTGGCATTGATTCAACAAGGTGCTGATAGAATTCTTTAGAAATGTTGGCCCATATTGATAGGATAGCATCTTGCAGTTGATGGAGATTTGAGGGATGCACATCCAGGGCACGAAGCTCCCGTTCCACCACATCCCAAAGATGCTCTATTGGGTTGAGATCTGGTGACTGTGGGGGCCATTTTAGTACAGTGAACTCATTGTCATGTTCAAGAAACCAATTTGAAATGATTCGAGCTTTGTGACATGGTGCATTATGCTGCTGGAAGTAGCCATCAGAGGATGGATACATGTTCTCTTTCTGTTTACGCCAAATTCGGACTCCACCATTTGAATGTCTCAACAGAAATCGAGACTCATCAGACCAGGCAACATTTTTCCGGTCTTCAACAGTCCAATTTTGATGAGCTCGTGCAAATTGTAGCCTCTTTTTCCTATTTGTAGTGGAGATGAGTGGTACCCGGTGGGGTGTTCTGCTGTTGTAGCCCATCCGCCTCAAGGTTGTGCGTGTTGTGGCTTCACAAATGTTTTGCTGCATACCTCGGTTGTAACGAGTGGTTATTTCAGTCAACGTTGCTCTTCTATCAGCTTGAATCAGTCGGCCCATTCTCCTCTGACCTCTAGCATCCACAAGGCATTTTCGCTCACAGGACTGCCGCATACTGGATGTTTTTCCCTTTTCACACCATTCTTGTCACGGATGGTGTACAGGAAACAAGACAATACCATATAAACAATGTCTCTCTGTATCCACAACTAAGGAACAAAGGGAGACCCCTGCAATAGACCTGCCGCTCTCCCTCACTGCTCAGCCTATGCGAACACCCCAAAGGTGGATGGCCGCATATCCACGTTCCTCGGCTATCTATTACCTGAAGACCCTACAATAGTGAAGGGACACGACCACCGGCTCCCTACACTGACACGGAGGGAGTCAGGGTCACCTGGATCCAGAAAAGACAAAATCATAAATACATAAACAGCACTTATCTTGCAGACGACTGACGACTGAGAACTGGGAACTGGGAACAGCATGCACACACACTCCAGGAAGTTGTATCAGCCGCACACTACTGCATAATGGGGAGGAACTTAAAGGGTAGCAATCAGTCCAACTGCATGACAGCTGAGATAGACTAACGAGATGAGAAACTAAACCAAAACAAAGAAATTCAAGGAGGAGGATCTGAGAAGCTCCTGTGAGCGCTTCTCAGCTGTCTGGCTGTGACAGTACCCCTCCCTCTAGGAGTGGACTCCGGACACTCAGAGCCCACCTTCTCAGGATGGGACCTATGGAAAGCCCTGATGAGACGAGAGGCCTTAATGTCCATCACTGGGACCCACATCCTCTCCTCAGGACCATAACCCTACCAATGAACGAGGTACTGGAGGGAACCGCGGACAAGACGAGAATCCACAATCCTAGAGACCTGAAATTCAAGATTTCCATCAACCATAATCGGAGGAGGAGGCAAAGGCGAGGGTACAATAGGTTGAACATAAGGTTTCAATAAGGACTTATGAAAAACATTATGGATCTTCCAAGTCTGAGGAAGATCAAGACGGTAGGCAACAGGATTGATGACAGACAGGATCTTGTAAGGCCCAATAAACCTAGGACCCAACTTCCAGGAGGGAACCTTCAATTTGATATTCTTGGTAGACAACCACACCAGATCACCAACATTCAGGTCCGGACCAGGCACACGTCTCTTATCCGCCACACGCTTATATCTCTCACTCATGCTCTTTAGATTATCCTGAATCTTTTGCCAAATAGATGACAAAGACGAGGAGAATCTGTCCTCATCAGGCAAACCAGAAGAGCCCTCTCCCGAGAAAGTCCCAAACTGCGGATGGAACCCATATGCACCAAAAAATGGTGACTTATCAGAGGACTCCTGACGACGGTTATTTAAAGCAAACTCAGCAAGGGACAAAAAAGAACACCAATCCTCCTGATTCTCCGCCACAAAACAGCGCAGATATGTCTCCAGATTCTGATTGACGCGCTCTGTCTGGCCATTCGACTGCGGATGGAAAGCAGAAGAGAATGACAACCGAACCCCCAAGCGAGAACAGAAAGCCTTCCAGAATCTGGAAACAAACTGCGTGCCCCTATCAGAGACTATGTCTGAAGGAATCCCATGCAATTTGACAATGTGGTCAATAAATGCCTGCGCCAGCGTCTTAGCATTGGGCAAACCAGGAAAAGGGATAAAATGCACCATTTTGCTAAAACGGTCCACCACCACCAGAATCACAGACTTCCCCGAGGAACGAGGCTAGTCCGTTATGAAGTCCATGGACAGATGTGTCCAAGGACAGGAAGGAATGGGCAAAGGAAGGAGAGGACCTGATGGCCGTGAATGAGGGACCTTGGCACGAGCGCAAGTCTCGCAAGCTGCCACAAAACCCTCAACCGACTTACGAAGCGCAGGCCACCAGAATCTCCGAGCGATGAGATCCAGTGTGGCTCTTGCCCCCGGGTGCCCAGCAAGGACCGTGTCGTGGTGTTCTTTAAAAATCTTGTGTCTCAAAGCGAGAGGCACAAACAACCTCCCAGGAGGACAAAGATCAGGAGCTTCTGACTGGGCTGCCTGCACCTCTGCCTCCAATTCAGGAAAAAGAGCAGAGACCACCACACCTTCAGCCAAAATGGGACCCGGGTCTTCAAAATTCCCACCTCCCGGAAAACAACGTGACAGGGCATCTGCCTTCACATTCTTAACCCCAGGGCGGAACGTAACAACAAAATTAAACCTTGAAAAGAACAAAGACCATCTGGCCTGTCTCGGGTTCAGACGCTTGGCTGACTCCAAGTAGGCCAGATTTTTATGGTCAGTAAACACGGTAATAGGGTGTCTGGCTCCCTCTAGCCAATAGCGCCATTCCTCAAAAGCCAACTTGATGGCCAACAATTCCCTATCTCCCACATCATAATTTCTCTCTGCGGAGGAGAGTTTCTTTGAGAAAAAGGCACACGGTTGCCATTTGGCAGGAGAGGAACCCCGAGACAAGACCGCACCCACCCCTACCTCAGAAGCATCAACCTCAACTATGAAGGGTAACGAAATATCAGGTTGTACTAGGATGGGAGCGGAAGCAAAACTCTCCTTGATATTAGAAAAGGCCTTACGCGCCTCTACCGACCAGGAAGAAAAATCTACCCCCTTTCTGGTCATATCAGTGAGTGGTTTAACAACAGAGGAATAATTCAAAATAAATTTCCTGTAATAATTGGCAAAGCCCAAAAAACACATCAGCGCCTTCTGATTCTCAGGAAGCTCCCACTCAAGCACAGCGCGGACCTTCTCGGGGTCCATGCGAAAACCAGAAGCGGAGACAAGAAACCCCAGAAATTGGATTTCTGGAACCGCAAACACACATTTTTCCAGTTTCGCGTATAATTTATTCTCCCGCAGGATGAGCAAGACCTGACGTAAGTGTTCCTTATGAGTATTGAAATCAGGAGAAAAAATCAAAATGTCATCCAAATACACTAATACAAATTTTCCCATTAAATGATAAAAAATGCTGTTGACGAAATGCTGAAAAACGGCTGGGGCATTCATCAAACCAAAAGTCATAACCAAATTCTCAAAATGGCCCTCAGGGGTATTGAAAGCCGTCTTCCATTCGTCTCCTTCTCTGACCCTAACCAGGTTGTAAGCCCCTCTTAGGTCTAATTTGGAAAAGACTTTAGCCCCAACAACCTGGTTAAACAGGTCCGGGATCAGAGGAAGCGGATAAGGATCACGAATAGTGATACTGTTCAGCTCCCTGAAATCCAGACAAGGTCTTAAAGAACCATCTTTTTTCTTAACAAAGAAAAAACCAGCGGCAACAGGTGACTTCGAGGGTCGTATGTGTCCTTTTCTCAGACTCTCAGAGATATAAGCCCGCATAGCGACCCTCTCAGGTTGGGAGAGATTGTATAAACGAGATTTAGGCAGCTTGGCGCCTGGGATGAGATTAATAGGGCAATCATACTCCCTGTGCGGAGGTAAACCCTGAACTCCACTCTCAGAGAAGACATCCAAAAATTCAGAGAGGAAAGGTGGTACAGTCTTAGTAGAAACCTCAGAAACAGATGTTATGAGGCAATTCTCTCTGCAAAAGTTACTCCAACCATTTATTTGCCTCGCATGCCAATCAATGGTGGGGTTATGTTTAGTGAGCCAGGGTAGCCCCAACACTAGAGGAGTAGGCAAACCGCTAAGGACGAAACATGACACATCCTCAACATGAGCATCACTCACAATTAAACGGAT
This sequence comes from Bufo bufo, assembly GCF_905171765.1. Classification (NCBI taxonomy): domain Eukaryota; kingdom Metazoa; phylum Chordata; class Amphibia; order Anura; family Bufonidae; genus Bufo; species Bufo bufo. The sequence goes on from NC_053390.1 coordinate 425,305,961, forward strand.
ATTGTGAACTATGCCCTTTAATGATTTCTGAGAAAGTGGAGCTGAATCAATAGCAAAAACAGGAATATCCTTTCCCAAAGTGCATACCTGGAAACCATGAGTTATTGCAAAATGATTATCAATGAGGTTGACAGCTGCTCCACTATCCACAAAAATCTCACAAAAAATGCTCTTGCTCTCTAGCGCCACCCTAGCAGGCAGGACAAAACGGGAACTACAAGCAAACGGAAAACCTTCAATTTCCGCCTCAACCCTGCCAATAGTAACAGACGGAACATTTTTAAAAGATTTTTTCCTTTTTGTCTCTTTATTACTCCCAGAAAACTGCCTGAATCTCCTAGAGGGACAAACATTTGCCAAATGATTTATACCTCCACAACAAAAACAAACCCTCCCATGCGGGCTGAATCTTCTATTGTCAGAGGCAATCAACCCCAGCTGCATGGGCTCCTGCTCAGAAGGGGCTGACAGCGACTGAGACTCCTGCGCACAGAATGAGACCGCCGCACTGTCCTGGGACTGAGTATGACAGGAAGGAGAGATCTCTCGTCTCTCTCTAAGACGCCTGTCAATACGAACGGCCTGAGACATAGCAGAGTCCAAGGAGATAGGCCTCTCATGAAAGGAAAATGCATCTTTCAATCCCTCTGAAAGACCATGGCAAAATTGACTTCGGAGTGCAGCATCATTCCAACCAGTATCAGCTGCCCATCTCCGAAATTCTGAGCAGTATATCTCTGCGGATTGTTTACCCTGGCATAACAGACGTAGTCTAGACTCAGCCAGAGCAATATATCCGGATCATCATATATCTGACCCAGGGCTAAAAAGAATTCATCCACTGAGCGGAGGGGCCGTGCCCCCTCCGGTAGCGAAAAGGCCCAAGACTGAGCGTTACCCCTGAGCAGCGATACAATGATCCCCACCCTCCGTTCTTCATCACCAGAAGAATGGGGAAGAAGGCGAAAATGGAGTTTGAAAGCCTCTTTAAAACGCACAAAATTCTCACTACCCCCAGAGAACGTATCCGGGAGCGAGATCTTGGGCTCAGCACAAACTCCATGAACGCAAGCTGAACCGGTCACTTGAAACTGAGAAAAAATCCTACGGAGATCAGCTACCTCCAATGAAAGACCCTGGAGGCGTTCAGCCAAAAGTGAAACCGGATCCATGCTTGAGACGGTTTTGGCGGCTGATAATGTCACGGATGGTGTACAGGAAACAAGACAATACCATATAAACAATGTCTCTCTGGATCCACAACTAAGGAACAAAGGGAGACCCCTGCAATAGACCTGCCGCTCTCCCTCACTGCTCAGCCTATGCGAACACCCCAAAGGTGGATGGCCGCATATCCACGTTCCTCGGCTATCTATTACCTGAAGACCCTACAATAGTGAAGGGACACGACCACCGGCTCCCTACACTGACACGGAGGGAGTCAGGGTCACCTGGATCCAGAAAAGACAAAATCATAAATACATAAACAGCACTTATCTTGCAGACGACTGACGTCTGAGGACTGGGAACTGGGAACTGGGAACAGCATGCACACACACTCCAGGAAGTTGTATCAGCCGCACACTACTGCATAATTGGGAGGAACTTAAAGGGTAGCAATCAGTCCAACTGCATGACAGCTGAGATAGACTAACGAGATGAGAAACTAAACCAAAACAAAGAAATTCAAGGAGGAGGATCTGAGAAGCTCCTGTGAGCGCTTCTCAGCTGTCTGGCTGTGACAATTCTTTGTAAACCCTAGAAATGGTTGTGCGTGAAAATCCCAGTAACTGAGCAGATTGTGAAATACTCAGACCGGCCCGTCTGGCACCAACAACCATGCCATGCTCTAAATTGCTTAAATCACCTTTCTTTCCCATTCTGACATTCAGTTTGGAGTTCAGGAGATTGTCTTGACCAGGACCATCCCCCTAAATGCATTGAAGCAACTGCCATGTGATTGGTTGACTAGATAATTGCATTAATGAGAAATAGAACAGGTGTTCCTAATAATTCTTTAGGTGAGTGTATATGTTTATTGATATACCATTATGCAAATGCACTTAAAACTAGTTAAGTCACTGCTTCAGGTAATTTCAAAGAATATAATATAAAACAATTTATTAACTGTAACACATGTAGATTATTATATAATTTATATCCATTGTACTTCATGTTAAACAGCCTTTGTATTTACATAGGGTGCACAATTCGAAAATTAAAAGAAAGAATCAGGGAACACTTTAGGGATGCTTCTAATGGCTCATGCACACAAACGTATTTTCTTTCCGTGTCCGTTCCGTTTTTTTTTTAAGACCGTATGTGGAACCAAAACGGAAGGTACTTGTGTGCACTCTGTTTCCGTGTGTCCGTATTTCCATTCCGCAAAAAAATAGAAGATGTCCTATTATTGTCCGTATTACGCATACGGATTAGTACTGTTCTATTAGGGACCCGCTGTTCCGTTCCGCAAAATACGGAATTCACACGGACATCATCCTTATTTTTTGCGGATCCTTTTTTTGTGGACCGCAAAATACATACAGTCGTGTGCATGAGGCCTAATCCAGATTCAATAAATCTTTCGAATGTATGTAAACAATTTTGTCTGAAGCACCATTTCTATGCAATTATGTGGCATTTAAAGTGCAGTGAGCAACCTGTGGGAACCAGTGTAGATGATGGGAGTGAGGAAATATGTTGGCAGGTTGTTTGGCTGCAGTTCAGCACTCAGGTGGCACTGGCCTAATGGCTGTCTGGAGACTGGTGGCTTGGCTCTAGTCCCTCAACTCACAGCAGTGTCGTCAGTATGATTCTTGACAGAGGCTGCTCTACAATTTACTTCCCAACTCCCCCACTATCAGGACAGGACCTCTCTTGTCCCCTCTTTGCCTTACACGCCCCTAGACCAACTAACGTACAAAAATGCAGCAATTAGGCTACTTTCACACTAGCGTTGCTATCTTCCGATATTGAGATCCTTCATAGGATCTCAATACCGGAGAAAACCGCTTTTGTCTTGTCTGAACTTAACTGAACAGAATAAAATTCTCCAAAAAGCATTCCATTCCGTTTGGTTGCGTTCCCATACTGGAGAGCAAACCGCAGGAAGCTGCATTTTTGTTTCCATCATGGGATGCGGAGCAAAACGGATCCGGCATGATCCACAATGCAAGTCAATAGGGACGGATCTGTTTTCTCTGACACAATAGAAAACGGATCTGTCCCCCATTGACTTTCAATGGTGTTCATGACAGATCCATTCTTGCTATGTTAAAGATAATACAACCGGATCAGTTCATAACGGATGCCGACGGTTGTATATCAGCAACGGAAGCGTTTTTAGCTGAATCCTGCCGGATCCAGCAAAAACGCTAGTGTGAAAGTAGCCTTAAACGTACAAAAATGCAGCAATTAAAGAATACAATAGTAGTACACCCAGGTCTGGGGTACTATAAAAGGGTGAACCACTGTTTGTGTGGCAGAGATTGGAGATGTGTGTTACTTAACCACAATTCATTGGATGTTTATGATTAATGCTTTTTAAAATTAAAAATGGTGCACAAATTATACCTTCTTGGGGTTAGATGTCTCCTGGTGTTTATACACACACAGTGGTATCAGAAGACACAATAGCTTGCTTGGAACAAGTGGTCCAAATAATAATCTCATCAATCCTGGGGAGTAGTAAAAGGTTTGATGTTGAAGTAAATATAAGTAAAACACACACACATATCTATCTGTCTGTCTGTCTGTCTATCTATCATCAATCAACCAATTCCACTACAACAAATGCAGTGACGGTGTGTTTAAGTTCCAGGAAAGTGAAGAAGCAATGGCTATTGATTTTAGGACCTGGAACCTGATGCAAAATGCAGGCGATATATGGCTATGTAGGGGTAGTATTAATGGCAGCAGGTAAAGTAGGTGCAGCACCAGCAGTGCAATACAATGGTTTTGTAGGCTGGCACTTGCCATATGGGAGATACCCACACTGAAGCACCACCAAAAATGCCCACAATATTTCTACCACCACTACCAACACCAGAGCTTGCGCAAGCTATGACAGCATGTGAGCCTGAGCCAACAGCAGCTGTAGCATTACCTGCTCCTGAGCTGACCACAATAGAGACAAATCTGCCCCTGGCAGTTTATCTTTTTTTTTATATTTTGGCTCTTCACTTTATTGCCACCTCCACTGATGTCACCACCTCTTCATTACTCTGATACAGTTCCCAAGTCCTGTCTAACACAAATTCATCATAGAAGTCAATCATCCCGCAACTTTTCTCAGACTGTGTTATGTCATGTGTCCATCCTTCCCCTGCTCTGTATTCCCACTTCTGTATTTGCCCAAAACATCATTAATACCCATCTACCAGTGCCCTTACCAATACCACTGCCACCATGGCTGTAAATGCAACTACTACCACCAACAACACAACTATGATCCTCCTTCTATAGATAATGTAAACGCTGACTGTTCTCACACAACTCACCAACATCTTGAATATATTCCATGTCTCTTCTTAGGACACAAGAAAGTGTCCCACTTGGAGGAGTTATTGAAAAGAGAAATGATGGAAATGAAAGGCTTGTGTCAAGACAGAAGGACCCTTGCTCAAATGCATAGTTTCTGACTCAGAGGTATCATCAAACACACTGAGATGACGAGTGAGCCATCCAGTCCACATTGTCATCTGCTTCCCCTACATTAGTAATCTATTGTCTACCGAAAGAAAGAAAGAATTGTGTAAATTCACATTTTGACACCTTCCTGCATACTGTATAAAATGTAACTTTTAATTAATACCACTAAAAGCTGAGAATACATAAAAGACAGGCCCTACAATCTCAAAGGCACAGGTCAAAACACAATCTGATGAAAATAAGTAGTAAACTGTCAACACATAGATCATATGTTAGATATAAATAAGCACATGTACTCAAGAGCTCATAATTTCTCTGTGTTACTCATGGTTTGTAGAACCATTGATGAATCTATGAAATTGTTGATCACCGAGGGTAGTCTATAGATCTTTGACAATTGGTATAAGAGTGAGTATAGGATTTACTACTCTATCCCTATTCCACCCTAACTAACCCTCAGCCCAGGGACATCCCCTAATGGTGGAGGTTCCCTGTCCTCGCACCTATTCTAGTAGTCACCTATTCAAACCCTACAATTAGGCGATATATAAATAAATAAATGCAGTATCATACAAAAACTAGCATATTGTTCTAGATAAGTGTGACAGTTGTATAAAAATAATTAAGCGTACTGTAAGAAAAAAACACGTCCCAACACGTCCCGACGCGGCGTTTCCCAAGCAATCAAATACTGGTTCGTCGGGGGACAAAAAGATATTAAACTAAAACAGGATCCTCTGATATACATCCTGATCCAGATGGATAGACCTAAAAAAATCAGGACATCTGTAGTACCTGAGATAGGGACCCTCAAGGAGATCTGGGCATTGATGTAGGCTCTAGGATGAAAGGCGTCACAGTGTTTGATTCAAAACTGGCGCCTTATATGTGACCTATCCACTATACACGCCCCCTCACTTCCCTTTCCTCAACCCAGACAAGTACTATAATAAACCTGTTATTCATACCTCCCATTACCTCGGTATTTCACCCCTTAGGTTGGGGTCCAGGATCGCTGCATAGTAACTCCTTTATTATTTCCTTTTTTATGTAAAAAACAGCTCCAAACGCCTCCGTGGAACGCATATGTGCTCCACAGACCGGACCGGAAGTGCGTTCCATCGTATCGCACATGCTTGCCACAGACCGTAAGTAGCTGATACCGGAAGTCCGCCGTGGAACGCTCCACAGCGCAACCCGATATTAAATGAAACCTTCAGAAAAGCCATGGCTACCAATAGCCTTCTCCACTGGGGGAGTTTTCACCCACAAGCCCTTAAGAAGGGAATACTGAAAGGACAATATATCCGTGTGAGAAGAAATTGTACAAATACTTCTACTTTTGTTCGGCAATCAAGAGATTTGAGGAATAGATTTTTACAGAGGGGGTACCCTGATGAGACACTCAAGGGTGCATTTGAACAGTTGTTAAGGCCCCAAGTAAAGGAACAACAGAGAGGCATAATGAGGATAATAGGTACATATAGATATTCTCATGAGCATTATCATGAGATATTGAGAAAGTACTGGGGAATTTTGCAAACAGATCAAGATCTGGTGGACGTACTACCTCCTAGACCAGCTGTTACGTTTAGGTGGGGTAGGTCCATTAAAGATCACCTGGTACATAGTATGTATGTGAAACCTAGACCCTGAGGCACTTGGCTTGACCAAAGACCTCTGGGGACCTTTAAATGCAGTGGCTGTGTAGCCTGCCCCTTTATTTTAATATCAAAGACATTTAGAAGTGTATCTATGGGAAGAACTTTTGACATGAGGGATTTCTCGAACTGTAGAACATTTGAAGTTGTGTATTTTTTCACATGTCAGTGCCCTCGTAATTATGTAGGAAAAACTAAAGGAGGACTGAGAAGGAGAATTTGTGAACATATTGGAGACATCAGACATAAGAGGGACACACCAGTGGCAAATCATGTTCATGAATTCCATAAGGGGGACCCGAGATCCCTCAGATTTAAAGTTATTGAAGTGATTCATCCCTCTCCACGAAAGGGAGATTGGGATAGAGAGATACTACAGAGGGAGAGTCAATGGATTTATAGATTACGAACAACAAGTCCAGGGGGTCTCAATGAACAATTGTCATTTGGCTCTTTTTTTTATAGTCAGCAATATTTCCCATTTATGTTTTCTTTGGTTTTCTGTCAATGAGTTTATATTATTTGAATTTTCTTTATAAACCCTCCATGCACCCTCCTTGGGTTACCTTCTTTTTTTCTTTTTCTAGTCTCCTTGTCATGGAGGTCTCAGATATCTAAATATAGGCTGTAATCAGGATCATCAGATCGTAAAGGTCCATTGTGGATTATATCAACTGATAAGTCTCACGATCATCAATATGGATTACCCCCTGTGAGTTTGTAACTTGCTCTTGCATAGGATGTGGGCCTATTGTGAGTATTGATGGAAATAGGGATAATACAAAAATGTATAGAATATCCCTTTAAAATATTGTCCCCGCATGTTATCTCAATTCCCCCCTCCCCTCCCCCTCCACTCCGCTTTATTTCTATAAGTGGTTTACTCCTAAAAAGACAAGGTTTATCAGTACCCTAATAGTATGTTTTTCTTGCCCTTTATTATATGATCTGTTTTCTAGCGCAATTAGAATCTTCTCAATAATAAGAGCTTAGCCCTAATGGCATACAGTCAGGTCCATAAATATTGGGACATGGACACAGTTCTAACATTTTTGGCTCTATACACCACCACAGTGGATTTGAAATAAAACAAACAAGATGTGCTTTAACTACAAACTGTCAGCTTTAATTTGAGGGTATTTACATCAAAATCAGGTGAACGGTCTACGAATTACAACAGTTTGCATATGTGCCTCCTACTTGTTAAGGGACCAAAAGTAATGGGACAATTGGCTTCTCAGCTGTTCCATGGCCAGGGGTGTGTTATTCCCTCATTATCCCAATTGCAATGAGCAGATAAAAGGTCCAGAGTTCATTTCCAGTGTGCTATTTGCATTTGGAATCTGTTGCTGTCAACTCTCAAGATGAGATCCAAAGAGCTGTCACTATCAGTGAAGCAAGCCATCATTAGGCTGAAAAAACACAACAAACCCATCAGAGAGAGATAGCAAAAACATTAGGCGTGGCCAAAACAACAGTTTGGAACATCCTTAAAAAGAAGGAACGCACCAGTGAGCTCAGCAACACCAAAAGACCCGGAAGACCACGGAAAACAACTGTGGTGGATGACCGAAGAATTATTTCCCTGATGAAGAAAACACCCTTCACAACAGTTGGCCAGATCAAGAACACTCTCCAGGAGGTAGGTGTATGTGTGTCAAAGTCAACAATCAAGAGAAGACTTCACCAGAGTGAATACAGAGGGTTCACCACAAGATATAAGCCATTGGTGAGCCTCAAAAACAGGAAGGCCAGATTAGAGTTTGCCAAACGACATCTAAAAAAGCCTTCACAGTTCTGGAACAACATCTTATGGACAGATGAGACCAAGATCAACTTGTACCAGAGTGATAGGAAGAGAAGAGTATGGAGAAGGAAAGGAACTGCTCATGATCCTAAGCATACCACCTCATCAGTGAAGCATGGTGGTGGTAGTGTCATGGCGTGGGCATGTATGGCTGCCAATGGAACTGGTTCTCTTGTATTTATTGATGATGTGACTGCTGACAAAAGCAGCAGGATGAATTCTGAAGTGTTTCGGGCAATATTATCTGCTCATATTCAGCCAAATGCTTCAGAACTCATTGGACGGCGCTTCACAGTGCAGATGGACAATGACCCAAAGCATACTGCAAAAGCAACCAAAGAGATTTTTAAGGAAAAGAAGTGGAATGTTATGCAATGGCCAAGTCAATCACCGGACCTGAATCCGATTGAGCATGCATTTCACCTGCTGAATACAAAACTGAAGGGAAAATGCCCCAAGAACAAGCAAGAACTGAAGACAGTTGCAGTGGAGGCCTGGCAGAGCATGAAACCCAGCGTCTAGTGATGTCTGTGCGTTCCAGACTTCAGGCTAGGAACCAAGTATTAAAAAGTGAAAGTTTGATTTATGATTATTATTCTGTCCCATTACTTTTGGCCCCTTAACAAGTGGGAGGCACATATGCAAACTGTTGTAATTCCTGCACCGTTCACCTGATTTGGATGTAAATACCCTCAAATTAAAGCTGAAAGAGTCTGCAATTAAAGCACATCTTGTTCATTTCATTTCAAATCCATTGTGGTGGAGTATAGAGCCAAAAATCTTATAATTGTGTCGATGTCCCAATATTTATGGAACTGACTGTATGTACTAGTAAAGCGCATTGTAGCGCTTTATCACCATACCTTATATTCATTTAATACTTCCGGTATCAGCTACTGCCGGTCTGTGGCACGCAGTGCGATACGATGGAACACACTTCCGGTACGGTCTGTGGAGCGCATATGCGTTCCACGGAGGCGTTTGGAGCAGTTTTTTACATGAAAAAAAGAATAATAAAGGAGTTACTATGCAGCGATCCTGGACCCCAACCTAAGGGGTGAAATACCGAGGTACTGGGAGTAATGGGAGGTATGAATAACAAGTTTATTATAGTACTTGTCTGGGTTGAGGAAAGGTAAGTGAGGGGGCGTGTATAGTGGATAGGTCACATATAAGGCGCCAGTTTTGAATCAAACACTGAGACGTCTTTCATCCTAGAGCCTACATCAATGCCCAGGTCTCCTTGAGGGTCCCTATCTCAGGGACTACAGATGTCCTGATTTTTTTAGGTCTATCCATCTGGATCAGGATGTATATCAGAGGATCCTGTTTTAGTTTAATATCTTTTTGTCCCCTGACGAGCCAGTATTTGATTGCTTGGGAAACGCCGCGTCGGGACATGTTGGGACGTGTTTTTTTCTTACAGTAAGCTTAATTATTTTTATATAACTGTCACACTTATCTAGCACAATATGCTCGTTTTTGTATGATCCTGCATTTATTTATTTATATATCGCCTAATTGTAGGGTTTGCATAGGTGACTACTAGAAAAATACGAGGACAGGGAACCTCCACCATTAGGGGGTGTCCCTGGGCTGAGGGTTAGTTAGGCTGGAACAGGGATAGAGTAGTAATTCCTATACTCACCCTTATACCAATCGTCAAAGATCTATAGACTACCCTCGGTGATCAACGTTTTCGTAGATTCATCAATGGTTCTACAAACCGTGAGTAACACAGAGAAATTATGAGCTCTCGACTACATTATTTATATCTAACATATGATCTATGTGTTGACAGTTTACTATTTGCATCAGATTGTGTTTTGACCTGTGCCTTTGAGATTGTGGGGCCTGTCTTTGATGTATTCTCAGCTTTTAGTGGTATTTATTAAAAGTTACATTTTATATGCAGGACGGTGTCAAAATGTGGATTTCATCTTTATACTTCCTCACAGTGCTATTTTGCAGTTTTTGGCGGTTTTGTTTAAGCAAGAAAGAACTGTGGTCTGATACTAGTGACAGGAAGGCTGGTGCCCACTATGCTGCTTCTCAGACTACAGTCACCCTGTCATGTCCTCACCTGTTCATACTTCAGCAGTGAATCCAGCCCCTCTGCCACTGCGCTGCTGTCATTGCTGCTGTGGTAATCAGACCTGCTGACAGTGGGGCTGGTCAACCTATCAGGGGGCAGAGACGCTGGGCCATCCAGGCTCTGTGCAGGCATCACATGCTTCTTGTCAGTGGGGTTTTAAAACAAGCAATTGCTAGCCACAGTTGCCTGTAATTTTGATCTTCAAAACTTGCTTGGTTTCACTTTCATTTTGGATTCCTGGATCTCAGACCTGCAGCTATGTTGTGACTTTGCCTTTTGTTTGTCGACTTTGCCTTTTGTTTGTCGACTTTGCTGCTGACGATACCTTCTGGTATTTGACATGCTGGCTGTTATTTGACTTTGTCTGCTACTCTGTTTTTGATGTAATCTCCTTGTTCTGACTTTGTTTACATTTGACTTATGTCCTGTGCACTTTGTCAGGAGAGGGACTGTTGACCAGTTGGGAGCCGCCGTTTAGGATGGATAATCCAATTGGGTAGGGACACTGCTTTGGCTAGAGACTAAGGGATGCACTGTTCCCTACCTACGTGACACACCCACATTCAGACTCGGACTGGCCCACAGGGATACAGGTGAATCCCCTGGTGGTCCCCTGAGCAAGGTGGCCCCCTAGTCTTCCACCCCCTGCACAAGTGGCACATAACACAGTGGCATATATGCACTATATATACTTTGAGGAACAGAAGTTTTTGAACACCCTGCAATTTTGCAAGTTCTCCCACTTAGAAATCACGAAGGGGTCTGAAATTCACATTGTAGGTGAATTCCCACTCTGAGAAACAGAATAGAAAAAAAAAATCAGGAAATCACATTGTATGATTTTTACAGAATTTATTTGTCTTGCACTGCTGAACATAAGTATTTGAATGCCTGAGAAACAGCAAGAATTCTGGCTCTTAAAGACCTGTTACTGTGCCTTTAAAAAGTCCACCTCTACTTGCAGCGTCCCACTAGCCTAAGTGGGGACTTCAAAAGCTTTTTGTTATCATCCTGTGATATTCCTATTTACCAGGCTGTGAGGTGCACTACATACATCCACCACTAGATGGGGGTAGCACCATAGTATAAATAGTGTAGGTCAGGTCAGAATAGAGGAGATTGTGGGTTCACTCAAAAGGAGATGGAGTGAGGATCTACAGGAGAAGGATAGGTTCTCTCTCCTCCCAGCTCTCTGGAGCTTCATGGCCCAGAGAAGCCATCATAGACCTTAGGATTCAAGCCAGGAAGACAGGCGGAGGGAAGTCTACCTTTATTCTTCAGGAGCAACAAGTAGATTTCTGATATTTAGTGGATCAAGATAAAGGAAGGACAAAGCCATTGTTGTAGGCTCTAGGCGCCTTTGTAATTTGGTGAAGGACTTAATAGCTTCAGGCAGCCTCACCGTTATTCTAAAGACAGATAAGGATTCTGTCATATCACTTGTATAGAAGCTCAGGATTGGGACTACCTCAACTAAGACTGAAGCAAGAGCTGTTTTCTCAGTGAGTACATACAGTCAGGTCCATAAATATTGGGACATCGACACAATTCTAACATTGTTGGCTCTATACACCACCACAATGGATTTCAAATCAAACAAAGAGTTTTGGGGTAAAAGAGCCCCTTCCTCAGTGGGGAAGGGGCTCTTTTACCCCAAAACGCGTATGGTATTGACAGTGAGGGACCACCAAGAAAGAATCGTTTATAACTACATGTCTTCATTTGGACTGTAAGTTACTACAGAGCAAATCCCCTGCACTTAAGGAGATTTGAAATCCCCGCCTGGAAACCTAAATCACATGACCGCCTAGTGCACCACGTGGGACGCCACACAGGTCCTGGCAAGTCAAAGCGGTGGAACAGAGCTGTACCGCTACAACAAACACTCAAGAGCCTGGGAAATCCTATCTGCAGGTCCTTGCAGCTCACAGCAGAGCATTACATCAAAAAGCTCCAGGTGCACAAACGAACTTACTACAACAGAAGACGCAGGAGTGGTAAAGTACCCTGTTACAGGAGTATCGCTTGAGCACTGTTGTATGAGGACCATTACGTATATATGACTCTCATATTGTATGAGGACCATTGCGTATATTACAATATATGACTCTCATGTTATAGCCCATTGTGACATACAATTGTATGAGACTCCATTTCACCGGGTCACAGACTTTGGGATATTCCACTAAGTGATATACATCTGCATGAGACTTCCCTTCTCTTTGACCACAGAATTTGGGATAACTTATAGAGGTTACGTTGATACAGCCTCCATCTTGCACAATTGACTCAGCGCTATTTATATATTTTTTAAAATTTTGCTTTTACAGATTGCTGTTTTTAAAGTATATTGTTTTTATGCAACATGTTGTATACATTATATGTGTGATATATATAAAATTTTCTGTGATATAACCAACTTGGCTATATGTTTGCCTGATATTTGAGTGGCGCCCAATCTATTTCTCTATCCTTTTCACTTTATCAGCAATAGGGAGTGCTGCAGGGCAGTGCACCTTCCCAAAAGTGGAACAGTGAGTGAGCCACCATCCTTTTTGCTATTGTACATATGCAAACTGTTGTAATTCCTACACTGTTCACCTGATTTGGATGTAAATACCCTCAAATTAAAGCTGACAGTCGGCAGTTAATGCACATCTTGTTAGTTTCATTTGAAATCCATTGTGGTGGTGTATAGAGCCAAATTTTTTAGAATTGTGTCGATGTCCCAATATTTATGGACCTGACTGTAACTTACCACGCTAGCCTGACACAGTATCATCAGCACAGCCTTTTACTAGGATTTATCACATCATATCTGCATGTGTATCAGAGACTGTTTTATTGCTGGTTGTAAACTGTTATCAAGAATCTGGTTGAAGTAAAGTTTACCATTGGATTTAAACCTGCCTAATTCTTCCAACTCCACACCACTATTGCCCTCAACCTCTTGCACCATAAAGATGCTGGCGTCACGTCATTGTTAAAACCAGGGGCCCAGCCGCCCAGGCACTCAACAACCATTCACCATCAAGACACCTCAACCACCACCTGGCCGGTGTGCCCTGCAACCGAGTGTGCCCCAGAGAATCCAGTGCTGTTCTCCCTTTCACTGCACTGCTGGCCCAGGGAGGCGACTGCTAAATCGTTAATGACCGATGATCTGTATATACATTCCGGCCCACCGTGCACCTCACGTGTTCTATCCCTCCGGCAGTGGCGTAGGGATCGCTATAGCAGCCATAGAAATGGCTATGAGGCCCTATGCCACTAGGGGCCCGCTGCCGACTGAGGATAAAAAAATAAAATAACGTGGCGAGTGGGCCGGGCGTGGCGCTGTGATAGGGGCGGTCGGACTCAGAGCCGGAGGTAGAGGCAGTCTGGGCGGCGGTTCGCCGGAAGTGTAGAAGGCGGAGTCGCAGACTAGGAGTGGCACGTACAAGGAAGCTGCGAGGCGAGCTGCTGGAGTGTGGGTGGCTGGCTTGGCAGCGCGCGCAGTACGGTTTGGTGTCAGTCGGTTCAAGTGGCTGAGGTGAGGGTTGGCTGGGGAGTGCGACTGAGTCTGTCACTGTTGCAGTGTGTGTCTGACTCCAACCGAAGCGGCAGGCGGCAGTGTCAGTCAGTGGAGAGACGTGGAGTACTGTAACTGGAGTCTGGAGACTAGTGTAGTGGACAAGTGGAGACTGGAGTTATTTAATCTGTGTGTGTGAGGTACAGCCGGATCTCAGCATCTTCCCTAATCCCTATTCACATATACCTGCTCAACATATACCTGCTCAAGCCTGGCAGGCGTAGCTGCATTATTTAATAGTGTGGTATGGTAATGGTTAATGGCATTTTGGCGAAGGTCTTCACCAAAATGCCATTAACCATTACCACACCACACCATTAAATAATGCAGCTGCGCCTGCCAGGCTTGAGCAGGTATATGTGTGAATAGGGAAGATGCTGAGATCCGGCTGTACCTAAGCACACACACACAGATCAAATAACTCCAGTAATACAGACCCCTCAGATAGGATTAGGTGGCTGTGTCTTCGCCAAAATGCCATTAACCATTACCACACCACACTATTAAATAATGCAGCTGCCCCTGCCAGGCTTGAGCAGGTACAGTATATGTGTGAATAGGGAAGATGCTGAGATCAGGCTGTACCTCACAGTGAGGTACAGCCGGATCTCAGCATCTTCCCTAATCCATATTCACACATATACCTGCTCAAGCCTGGCAGGCGCAGCTGCATTATTTAAAGGGATTCTGTCATGAGATTTAACCTCTCTAACCTAAACATATGCTCATGTCCAGACTAATAAGAAGAATCCTAAGATGGCCTTATTAAACCTCACTGTGGCTCTATTTGCCCAAAAAACAGTTTTTATAACCTGTCAATCACTTACTTAAGGTGCCCAAGGGGATGTCCATTAATACAGGGTGCCCGGCCGCACCCCTCGCCGTCCGGTGCCCAGCACCGCCTTCCCTGTCTTCAGTGCCGCCTTCTACATCTCAGCGCCGCCTCCGCAATCCTCCCCGTCCCGCTGCCAGATCCCGCGCCTGCTGCTGCCAGGAGTCCGTACGGACGCATCAGGCTGAGCCTAGTGCGCAGGCGCGGGATCTGGCAGAAGTGTGGGGATGTTGGGGTGGGAGGTCCTGAAAGGGTGTTTGGGGGTGGGAGATCTGGGAGGGGGAGCCCATAAATTTTTTTTGCAATGGGACCCAGTCATTTCTAGCTACGCCCCTGCCCTGCGGACTGGCACGTTGCATAAAATTGACGTCCCCGAACAGGATCAATATCCTCTGTGCCTTATGTGAATGACCCTCAATTGTTTGACTGTTTTGTTGGGTTAAAGAACAGTTTAAACTGCTTGAAACTGTAAGGCCTCTTTCACACGGGCATCATGTTTTTGGCCCAGATAAGATGCGGGTGCGTTGCGGGAAAATGAGTGATTTTTGGTACCCAAACCCGAACTTAATTACAGAAGTTCGGGTTTGGGTTAGGTGCTGTGTAGATTGTATTATTTTCCCTTATAATATGGTTATAAGGGAAAATAATAGCATTCTTAATACAGAATGCATAGTACAATAGGGCTGGAGGGGTTAAAAAACAATAAAAAAAATTTAACTCACCTTAATCCACTTGATCGCGCAGCCCAGCTTCTCTTCTGTCTTCTTCTTTGAGGAATAGGACCTTTGATGACGTCACTGTGCGCATCACATGGTCCATCACATGATCTTTTACCATGGTGATGTATCATGTGACGGACCATGTGATGAGCGCAGTGACGTCATCAAAGGTCCTTTTCCTGTGCACAGCAAAGAAGAAGACAGAAGAGATGCCGGGCTGCGCGATCAAGTGGATTAAGGTGAATTAAATTATTTTTAGTTTTTTTTAACTCCTCCAGCCCTATTGTACTATGCATTCTGTATTAAGAATGCTATTATTTTCCCTTATACCATGTTATAAGGGAAAATAATAATGATCGGGTCCCCATCCCGATCGTCTCCTAGCAACCGTGCGTGAAAAGCGCACCGCATCCGCACTTGCTTGCGATTTTCACGCAGCCCCATTCACTTCTATGATATATATAGAACATGCTGCGATTTTCACGCAAAGCACAAGTGATGCGTGAAAATCACCGCTCGTGTGCACAGCCCCATAGAAATGAATGGGTCCGGTTTCAGTGCAGGTGCAATGCGTTCACGTCACGCATTGCACCCGCGCGGAAAACTCGCTCGTGTGAAAGGGGCCTAAGGATATACTGTGCAAATAGACTGCTTTAAAATCGCACTGTTAAAATTGAGAAAATCGCATATCTTTGTGTCACTAGAACTGCTTGCTGCAATTGAATTGACTTTGACCTTGAACCTAATATAGCCGCTGGAGGCCTTCTTGTCTGATTTTACGGTGGAAAAATAGAGTGCCGTCCATTGCAAAAGTGCGGGAAAGCAATTTCTTCTGCGTCACTACTGCATCATTACCATGGATTAGAATATGAGTACCGCCTTCCCTAAGGTGCATAACCTAGGGGGCGTGCCAAGAGAGAGGTGTAGTCTATGCACCTAGTGGACGACACTGCCAGATGTGCTCTTGCCTGCTGACATGCAGAGAGACACTGAACTTACTGATATGTCACAGCCTGAGCCAGAGCGCGAGATGGAGTCACTGCCTGTGTACCAATCAGATGAAGGACTGCCAGTCCCAGAGGGGGATACGCCATCGAACCCCGTGGCGGCTAATGTGGTACCAGCAGCTGTAGCTTTGGTCTTGCCCTCCGGGAGAAGGGATGAGATCCGGCTGATAAGAGAAGTACAGCCCATATAGATCAGTACAACTACTCAACTCATCCCGTGGGGTTCGGCGACTCGATTGACTTCGCTGAGCACGCCGAACTATGGAGCCCTAACTGAAGAACTGGAATTGCATCAAAATGAGAGAGAAGTTCCGGTCAGCAGTGCTCAGTGCTATGAGGAGGATGACAGATTAGTTTGGGCGGCTTACCAGGAGTATACGGCACAACATTACACATACCGGCCTCGTACTTCGCCTCCGATACCAGAGGAGTTTCTCGCCAGCCAGGATCATTGCACGGAAAATCAAGTGGTACCTAGCCCAGTGGAACCATCCGGAGAAGATTCAAGGAACCTGTACTCATATTTACAAGGATCGGGTCCAGGGCGAGCTCAGATTCGCTTATGGGAGCGAACAGCCTACAGAACCATGAGGAGAAAGAAGTGTCACATCTGTGACAGGTCCCAGAAGGTCTGAAAGATTATCTATGCATTAGTGATCTGACAGCCTCTTTTGGTTTCACTTTGTCTGTATGTTGCTGGTATGTCCACACCTCCTGTTCAGGTGTGGATCATGTGACCTCTACCACACCCTATTTAGTCTGACTTTTCCCATCTCTCCTTGCTTGGGATAGCTTCATTTGGTCTTGGAAGAGCTGGAGTGTGGTTCGTGTTGAAGTCCTGTTCATCCTTCATCCTCTGAAGTTGTGTTCCGCTTGTCATGTTTTGTATTCTCACCCCCCCTCCCCCGGGTGTTTACTAGGCCTCAGTGAGACGCTAGTTCCTTCACCAGGGAAGGAACAGGTGGTCTCTGCCCTGTCATTATCTTTAGGGCATTTGAGGGTCACCAGGGTTTTCTAGGTTCCCGTGTATGGGTAGCTCTACCATCGAGAGGTGCCCATACGGATAGGAGTTATGGCCAGGAGCAGGGTTTTATAGGTGGTGACCCTTTTCCTTTCCTTATTGATTGTCTTTTGGTGTTCTCCCCTACTACATCTGTGACAAGAAGTCACACAGAAAATGAATCATACTTACTCGTAAGGTCCCATATTCAAATTCACAATATTTGTTTCATATTCGCTAGAATATTTGTTTCATATTCACGAATATTCATATTAGAGATTATTTTCGAGATTGCGATTAATCTAAAATGTAAAAATTGCGTAATACGAACTTGATTAAAAAATAATATATAGCAGTAAATATAGTGTTATATATTCGTTTTAAGAATATTCGTCATATTCTAAAGCAAGAATATATAGCAATATAGCGAATATTCGAGAAAATACAAACAGAGCAATTTAACTAAGCTAATATAGTGCTATAATATTTTTTTTTTAAGTGTAACTTTTTTCCAAATCTGAAGTTCAGAAGAGAAAAATAAATAAGACTATAAAAAAAAAGGTTATAGCACTATATTAGCTAAATTGCTCTATATTTGTATTTTATGAATATTCGCTATATTGTTATATATTCGTGTTTTAGAATATGACGAATATTGTAGAAATCAAATATATAGCAATATAGCGAATATTCGTAAAATACACATATAGACTACAATTTAGCTAATATAATGCTATAACCTTTTTTTTTTAAGTTGTCATTTTTCTTCAAATCTGAAGTCCATAAGAAAAAAAATATTACGACTATGAACAAAAGTTTATAGCACTATATTAGCTAAATTGCAGTCTATATGTGTATTTTATGAATATTCGCTATATTGCTATATATTCTTGTTTTAGAATATGACGAATATTCTAAAAAACTAATATATAGCAATATAGCGAATATATTCGTTATTTCGAATATTCACCTTTTTTTTTTCAACCTGTACAGTTGTTCGACATACTCCTCCCCGACAAGCGTCCACGTCACCATGGGAATGCCTGTGGGTTAGAATATACCATCGGATCTAAGTTTTCATGATCTCAGGGAAAACTCAGATCCGATAGTATATTCTAACGCACAGGCGTTCCCATGGTGACGTGGATGCTTGTTTGGGAGGAGTATGCGAACAACTGTACAGATTGTACAGCTATATTGCTATATATTTGTTTTTTAGAATATTCGTCAATTTTTTTTCCATATGAAAACATGATTCCTTCCTGCTTAAGTTGCTTGTGGGCCAATGACTCATTGGCACACAAGCAAGAAGCAGTGAGGAATCATGTTTTCAGATGTAAGAAAATTACGAATATTCGATATAGCGAATATATAGCATTATATTAAAAATATTCGCGAATTCTCGAATATTCGTGCTCAACACTAGTAAAAATACATAAAATCCATGTAGGAAAAGCAATAAAAATACATAATAAATAAAACAAAATACATCCTGGGTAATACAACATGTTATTTTAACAAACGGATAAAATCAAAAGGCACAATTTTTTTTATTATTGCCTATAATTTCTAAATCCCATCTCTTATCTTCCACCTCTATTCAACCTGATAACTGTGACGGTCACGTACACTACACACAGGGGGGAGGATAGTGACCACTGCGCTCCACCCTCACCCCTGGCCCTGCCTACTTGTTTCCGGTTTCCTACTTGTTTCCGGTTGCCTACTTGTTTCCGGTTTATCTGTGCGATGGTATCTCCTCCCCGCCACAGATTTTTAACCAATTCAATTCCAATAAAGCATTTTATTGCACTTTTTAAAATGCAGGGAGACACTGTGGGTCTCTAGGCCCTCTTTGATTTTTCTAATGTGTTCTTAAACACGTGTTTTTAATTTTCTCGTTGTTCTGCCTACCTACTGAAGGCTACAAGGGCACTCCAGTACGTAGACTACTCCCGTGTTCTCACAAGTTAGATTCACTTTTATCTTAAATGTCTGGTTGTTCTTATTTGAGTGGACCATAGTTACCATCTTCTTTTATTCTCTCTACTCCTATTTCTACAAGCAAGGCAAAAACCACACCACACAAATTTACTTTCTTTCTTGATTGTCATACTCCTCGGGGCTTCACTATTGACCAATTGCATTTTTAAATTTGGGGCTTTTTTAAAAATAATCATAGCCTGTGCATGAATTTCCTTCCCCAAAATGGGATCATTCTTCAGAACCCCCCAATTTCTCCGGATCATATTTTTGAGTATTCCGGCATTGATACTGTATTGAGTGAGGAATGAAAGCCTGAAGTCCATTTTTTCTTTACCAGTCTCCTTTTCTTCTGCCCTAACGTTTTCTTCCAGAGCCTCACAGCATTTGTTTAATTCCTCCTCCACCTTTTCCACAAACCTTCTTTTAATAACCTGATTCTGATCACTAAAATCTTCTACTTCCTTGCAGTTTCAATAAATTCTCCTCATTTGCCCCTTAGGGATATTTTTAACCCAAGGGCCATGGTGACAACTCGTAACATCAATGTAGGCCTTCACATCCGTTGTTTTAAAAAAAGTTTTAGTCTTGAAACTATTATTCTCCCTAAAGATGGTGAGATCTAAAAAATCAACCGCCAGATTGCTGATGCAGCTCGTAAAATTTAAATTCCAACTGTTGCAATTTAGTCCCGTAATCAGCTCCTCTAAACCCTGTTTCTCACCTCTCCAAAATAAAAGGCAATCGTCGATGTAATGTCACCACACTATCAATTCACCCCTCTGTGTGTTTTTATTTAGAATAGGATTGATCCTTTCTTTCTCCCACAGGGCCATAAACAAATTGGCGAAACTTGGGGCGAATTTCACCCCCATCTCCGTTCCGGTACACTGCAGGTAATATGTGTGCTTAAAAAGGAAATAATTATGGCTTTAAAAGAAATCAACACAATCTACAATAAATTTCCCCTGTATAGCTTGCATATCGGGATCACCACCTAATGCTATCTCAACCCTTTTAAGTCATAAATTCTTAGGAATTATGGTGTAAAGGGAGGTGACATCCACCGTGGCCAACCATATGTCTGGACTATTGGCCTCTCTGAAGGAAATAATCCACATATTCAGAGAACCTACTTGTCAGGGAATTTATCCCCGAAACAATAGGTTTCCAGGGGGGTCCAAAAGACTTTTGTGGATTTTGGTTAGGTGATATATCACCGGAGTGACCGGATATCTAATCAATAGATAATCCATCTCTTTTTTGCTAATGATGCCGTTTTTGAAGCCTTCCTGAATTAAACTCACAATTTTTCTTTTAAACCGAAATACAGGGTTACCTTTTAGTTTGCGGTAAGTATTTTTATCAGCTATCTGTCTCTGCATCTCATTCTCATATTTCTATACATCCATTACTGCTACTCCCCCTCCTTTATCAGCCAGTTTTATTATAATATTGCTATTATTTTCCAACCCTTTCAATGCCTGCCTGTCTTCTTTATTTAAGTTGTATTGTTTATGTTTAACATCAAATTTTTCCACATCCCTCTCTTGAATGCATCAAATACACTCATAGTCTCTATTGTTAGGGAAAAAACGCAATTTATCGAACAGCTCAGTGTGAATGATACCATTCCCCAGACCTGCATTTTTGAGTGGAGCTGATTGATTGTTCATGTGATATTTGGCAATGTTTAGTTTTCTCACAAATTTATGGATGTCTAGGAACACCTAGATTTTATTAAGCCTATTGCTAGAGACAAATTTAAGTCCTTTACTAAGTACACATTTTCCTTGTTCCGATAGTTCATATGAGCTCAGATTAAAGACCCCTATTTCTTCCCCTTGTTCTTTTTGCGGCTTGGGCTTGTGATTATTTCCCCCTCTCTTCCCCTAGGTGACTTCTTTTTAGGGGGGTTCTTATCCTTTCTTTCTCGTTCTGGCTCCCTTCATCATATCATTCCTCTGTATCCCTCTTATCGCCTGATGGGGAAAATTTTGTGTCTCAATGCTAATGTCTTGATGCATTTCCAAAATAATTCTATCTTCACTTTCTTTCTGTACTGCCGCCCCATGTGGTCTCTGTTTATTATCTTCCCTAAATGTCGCACTGCATTTAAAAAAGTGCCATAAAAAAGATTATCCTTTATTGGGATTGAATTGGTTTAAAATCCGTGGCGGGGAGGAGATCCCATCGCACAGATAAACCGGAAACAAGTAGAGTGGATGTTTAAGTTAGGTACCTTCCAACAACAGGCATTGAATATAGAGTGTGATTTGAAATCCTGCCTTGTGTGAACAACTCACCTATGAGACGGTACGGAGTAATATGCAATATTGAAGGACCTTCGGATGAATGGACGAGTTGTAATAGCTGATAGGCTGGAACCGCTCACGTCAAAGGGGTCACATGGTAAAAGGCGGAGAAACATCTTTATGAATGAATGAGGAATGATGTCTGAGAAGGCTGCGATGGTGGGGATTGCAATGGTTGTTCAATAGGAAAAAGATTGAAGATTGTGGTTGTGGATAGTTATTAATGGTGCGTATAATAAATATAATATATGGATTAAGTGTTATCAGATTGAATAGAGGTGGAAGATAAGAGGTGGGATTTAGAAATGATAGGCAATAATAAAAAAAATTGTGCCTTTTAATTTTATCTGATTGTTAAAATAACATGTTATATTAACCAGGATGAATTTTGTTTAATTTATTATGTGTTTTCTTACATGGATTTTATGTATTTTTACCAACCTTTTTTGTTTGGACCAAAACCTTTTTAGTTGGTTGAAAACAAATTATTGGTGGACATTTTTGACAATTTAAGACGACCCTGAACGGAGTTTGACCAGTTGCCCCTGATAAAGTGCGAAAGCGAAACCCGGGTCGGGCAGAAGTAGGAGACAGTGTTTTATGTTTGTGATGAGCTTTTAACCACTTCACATCTGGGCCATTTGCCCCCTTCCTGACCAGGCCTAATTTTGCAAATCTGACATATCTCACTTTATGTGGTAATAACTTTGGAACGCTTTTACTTATCCAAGCCATTCAGAGATTGTTTTCTCGTGACACATTGTACTTCATGCTAGTCATAAATTTGAGTCAATATATTTCACCTTTATTTATGAAAAAATCCCTTATAAAATATTTATTAGGCTACTTTCACACTAGCGTTCGGGTGTCCGCTCGTGCGCTCCGTTTGAAGGGGCTCACGAGCGGCCCCGAACGCATCCGTCTGGCCCTAATGCATTCTCAGTGGAGGCGGATCCACTGAGAATGCATCCGCCTGCCAGCGCTCAGCCTCCGCTCCGCTCAGTGAGCGGACACCTGAAGGCTGCTTGCAGCGTTCGGGTGTCCACCTGGCCGTGCGGAGGCGAGCGGATCCGTCCACACTTACAATGTAAGTCAATGGGGACGGATCCGCTTGAAGATGACACTATATGGCTCAATCTTCAAGCGGATCCGTTCCCCATTGACTTTCAATGTAAAGTCTGAACGGATCCGCTCAGGCTACTTTCACACTTAGAAAATTTTCTAAGTAATAATGCAGACGGATACGTTCTGAACGGATGCAAACGTCTGCATTATCGGAGCGGATCCGTCTGATGAAACATCAGACGGATCCGCTCTGAACGCTAGTGTGAAAGTAGCCTGACTTAACATTCCCCATATGTCTATTTTATGTTGGCATCATTTTGGAAATGTTATTTTTTTTTTTAGGACTTTAGAAGGCTTAGAAGTTTAGAAGCAATTCTTAAAATTTTTACGAAAATTGCCAAAACCCACTTTTTAAGGACCAGTTCAGGTCTGAAGTCACTTTGTGGGGCTTACATAGTGGATACCCCTATAAATGACCCCATTGTAGAAACTACACCCCTCAAGTTACTTAAAACCGATTTTACAAACTTTGTTAACCCTTTAGGCGTTTCACAAGAATTAAAGGAAAATGGAGATCAAATTTAAAAATTTCACTTTTTTGGCAGATTTTCTATTTTAATCCAATTTTTTTCTTTAACACATGGTTAACAGCCAAACAAAACTCTATATTTATTCAATTTTTTTTTAATGGTGTTTATCGGACAGGGTCGATCATGTGATATATTTATAGAGCCGGACGTCACGGACGCGGCAATACCAAATATGTCTATTTTATTTATTTTTTTACATTTTCTAATTTTTTTTAAATTCCTTATTTGGGATTTTTTTTTTTTACATGTGAAACCTTTTTTATTTTTATTTTTTAACACTATATATATATATATATATATATATATATTTCACTTTTTGTCCCCCATAAGGTCATACAAGACCTCTGGGGACATTTAACTTCAGGTTTTTTTTTTTTTTTCCCACTGTTCATTTCTCCTGTAACTGGGGCTGACATAGTAGCCCCAGTTACAGGAGAAATATAACCCCCAGAGAGGCTGTACAGCTCCTGCACTCTCCCGGCCCCGGCGATCACATGACTGCTGGGCCGAAACAGGAAGCTTATAGCGCTTCCTGATCTGTATACACAGCGCTCAGTGAGCGCTGTGTATATACAGCGATCTAGAAGGCAGGGACACCGGGGCACTGTCCCTGCCTTCTCTAAGGGTTGCTCTGCTGTCACTGACAGCGGGCAACCGGATCTGCAGCTGCACGATTAGCGTGCAGCTGCAGTTTCTGAATGGATGTTCAGGAATGTCCATTCAGAAATAGAGAACCACCTCCCGGACATTTATAGTCTATGGGCGGACGGGAGGTGGTTAACCAAGAGTGGATTTGTGAGTATAATAAAACCTTTTTACCTGACTGGAACCTTCAGTGCTTCACTATTGGTGCGGTCTCTCGATATCCTACAGGAGTGTGTTGGAGGAGAGGAGTGCATCTGTGGAGGGCGATTTGGTTCTCTGTGTCCAAATATGCTGACGGTTTTGTGCTAGAGTAAAGAATCCAATATCGTGAAAAAAGCAGAGCGGTCCTACCCTGAAAACGCATTGACTGTCACAGTCATATAAACGCATGGTTGACAGCATTAACAAATCTTGTTTCAAAACACAATCCTCCATCACATTTGTTATGCTTTTTAAAAGACTGTGTTATGTCATGACATGTATTCTCATATGATACTAACACTGCTGACAGCATTGTTTCTGGAGTGAACTTACACAGCGATTTCCAGCACATACCCAGCCATGAATTAAAGATACGCGACTATGAAAGAGATCGCAAACGCCTGATTGGATGGGAGCTCCATTGCAGTACTCCTGCCGAGTATTACAAGAACAATCGTATACCAAGAGGTTTGCGATCAAGACTGAGACCCACATTGTTCGTGGACAACACAGAATTCTGTACACGTTTTGAGAATATCTAGAATAAGTGCTCCTTTGACATAATCCTTCTCACGTTAGAACAACTACAAAAGTCAATAGAAGAGTTGTCCAAGAAGATTAAAACCACAGAAACCACCCTCACCGCATCAGCACCTGAAGAGGACTGGAAAAGAGCTAAAGAGGGAATTGACAAACAACTGAGCGAATATAGAAAAATCACAGAACAGAATAAGCGACTAAAATTTATACGTGACGCAGAAGACTACCGCTTGGATAACGTCTACAGGTGGAAGGGAAACCCACAATATAATTCTTGGGATAACAGATACCATCATTATTCAGGCCCTGGTTCCTCATCGGATAGTGATCGATCAGGAGGCTACAGACGTCCGGCTAGTTTTTTAGGCAATCGAAGAAGAGGCAGACCAGGACTAGGCGCACTAGGAGAGGCGGGAGGAAACAGTCAAGGAAGTCACATGCAGACAAGATCCCAGGTAAGGAGAACAACTTAGTTGTTAATATCTCCTCCACCAACCTATTGTCATGAGAGTGTCAAGAACCACGCCCGACTCCGTTATACCCGGGGTCAGGAAGTCACAGCGGTTGGCTGCGCGCTCTATGTAAGATAGGGCTGTTTCCTTATGGTAGCTTTCTGAGTTTGCTTTGCAACCCTTTTTGGCTCACTCAGGGATCCGTAGCTCCTTCTCCTCAGCTGTTCCTTGTCCAGCACTCCCAACCTCCTTATATTCCCCTCTCACACTTCTCTGGTTGCCAGATATAGAGCTTCCTGCCTGGACTTCTATTCTGACCCTCTGGAGCTGAGTTGCTGCGTTCTCTGGTAGTTGGTCCAGAACGTTACCCTCCGGATCCCTGTTGGACCTTTGTGGTCTGCTGTGGTCGCCCACCTGGGTGTATGTGTTTGTCTGTATTGTCTGTCCTCTCCATGGTGTTTCCCTCTTAGTGTCAGTGGTGCGGACTAGCGATCCCACCGTCCCGTTCACTATCTAGGGCTCATTCTAGGGAAAGCCAGGGTTTAGGCACGTGATTGCCGCAGGGGTGATGAACCCATCTAGGGACGTCAGGGCAGTCAGGTGCCAGCCGCAAGGTGAGTCAGGGGTCACCACCTTTCCCTCTCCCTTGGGCAGGGCTTTCCCTTTTCCCTCCCTGTGTGTGACGCCGGTCATTACACCTATCCCCAGCACAGACTTATATTCTATAGAAGGGACTATCCTTCTGCCCAACACCAAGCCTAAATACATTTACCCTGGAACAAGAGCTCCAGAGGTTTTACCGGACCTTGAGACTTAAAGTACACTTTAGCGAGATGGAACCAGGACCAATAATCACCACTGATTCACCTAGGGCATTATCTTTGGAATCACTAGGCCTCAGGAACAAGAGCTCATTTATGCCACCACGCAATAAACACCCAGTAGAAACTTTTATCTCCTTTGCCCAAAAGACTATACAGGAAATCTTTAAAGATAATACACAAGGTCATTACAAACATACCAATAATCTAACAGCAGAGGAAAGGATGGCCCTAGATTCATTACAAACACAAAGTGATATTATCATTAAACCAGCCGACAAAGGTGGTGCCCTAGTTATAATGGACAAAACAAAATACATGAGTGAGATCAGGAGACAATTAAGTGATGATACAACATATGAGGCCCAAGAATTAATATCCAACATCCTTACTACATATACTAGTTTAGAGATAATTGATTCCAAAACAGCCACATTCCTCACCAAACAAGATCCTATCACATCGGTATTTTACACTTTACCTAAGATTCATAAAAACCTACAAGACCCCCAGGACACCCCATTGTGGCCTCCACGGATTCTGTATTCTCTCCATTAGCCATTTATCTTGAAAAAATCCTCACCCCATTGATCAAGACGTCCAGATCTTTTCTTCTTGACACAACAGACTTTATTTCTAAACTACAACAATCAGATAAAACACCGAACTGTACACTGGTTACACTAGACGTCAATAGTCCTTACACATCTATCGAACATGACAAGGGGATTCAGGCCACGGCCAGACTCCTATATATGCATTCCGAATTACACCTGATACAACAGGAATTCTGTATCGAGTTATTAAAAACCATACTAACAAAAAAAAAAATCATGTTCCGCGATACATATTATGCCAGAAAAGGGGTACCGCCATGGGGTCCAATGTGGCCCCTCCATATGCAAATGCCTATATGATAGCTTTCGAAGAAGACCACGTATACACACACCCTCTATTCCACCAATTCTCGGCCATGTGGCTTCGCTTTATTGAAGACATCTTTTGCATATGGAGGGGCCCCATTGTCACCATTGAGAATTTTGTTCAGGACTTTAACACAATTTATCCGGAATTGTGCTTCACCATGCAGACTAGCCAGGAAGAAATAAGCTTCCTGGACACGATGGTCAAACTTGACCCAATGGGCAATATAACGTTAGATCTCTTCAACAAACCAACAGACAGCAACAGTCTTCTCCATTATCATAGTTGCCATCCCAGGGCCACCAAAAATTCCCTGCCCAAATCACAATTCATACGAGTCAACCGCATCGTCTCTGATAGCGACGTGAAAAAAAATAGACTTAAAGAAATGACAGAAAAATTTCAGAGGGTATCCGCAAGCTCTCCTTGACTCCACAATAAATAACATGAGTGATATAATTCCACCACGGAGGACTGAGCCTAAACAATTAGCCTGCGTAACAACGTATCATCCCCTTGTTCCCAAAATTCATCAGGCGTTGAGGAAACACTGGTCAGTTTTAACAAAAGCCTACCCCAATATCATAGAGTTCAGCCAACCCCCGCTCACTTGCTACAAAAGACCCCATAACGTTAGAGACAAACTAGTTAAGGCCGACATAGGGAGCTTCACCAAATCACCCAAACAACGACTTGTTTTGAAGTGGAACAAGCCTGAAAAGAAATCGCCCTTTTATTTGGGAGCAACAGCAGTACAATGTGGATATGGAAAAGATATGTGTGTAG
The DNA here is from genome assembly GCF_905171765.1 of Bufo bufo. NCBI lineage: Eukaryota > Metazoa > Chordata > Amphibia > Anura > Bufonidae > Bufo > Bufo bufo. The sequence continues at coordinate 425,333,625 of NC_053390.1, forward strand.
TCGCAATAGTTACAGTAATAGTAGAACCAGCAGTAGCAGCACAACATGGATAAGATAAGGTAGTAATTAGATGTCTGTCCGGCTGTGTTTGGGTAGTAGACGTAGTAGTGGCAGTTGTGTAGTGGTAATGAAAGTGGCAGAAGGGCGGTAGCACAGGAAGAAGCATCTGTGGCAGTGGCGGAAGCAGCCTTACAGTACAGAACTTGGTGGCAGGTAGGCAGACAGGAGCAGAGTCTTAATGGGGTTGGCGATCAGTAGCCATTGTCAGCAATGGCAGATCTATTTATTGGTCTCAGTCAGAGGTGTGTGAAAATCATCCTGGATCCATGCCTGATTCATTTTGACAAAGATAATGTTTTGTACACTGGCAAAGGACCAAATTGTCCATTTGAGTGTGATGACGCGATCTGCCGCACTGAAACTTATTTAGATCAGGGATGCTGTCACGGATGATGTTGCAGATAGCTGGAAATTATAAATAAACATCCGACTGGCTTGATCCCAAACTAAGGAGCATATGGGTGAGCCCTATAAAACCCTAAGAGCTCTCCCTAACTGCTATGCCCATGCAAGGGTCTGAATGGTAGACGATTGCATGCCCACGTACCTAAGACTGTGTGACACCTGAAGACCCTATAATAGTGAGGGTAAACGACCACCAGCTCCCTGCACTTAATACAGACGGAGTCAGGGTCACCTCGAATCAAGTCAGCAAGGAAACACAAATAAAGAAAAAGACTTATCTTAGCAAACAGCAACAGCAGCCTCCAGCAGTGAACACTTCATCCAGGAAGTAGTATAAACCGCAAAGTGAGGCAGTATGGTAGGGAATATAAAGGGATACAATTAGTCTAAATAGGTGACACCTGAGAGAAGGAAAGGAAATGACAAAGTTAAACCAAAACAAAGAACGTCATGCAAGAGGTAGAGAAGAACGTCTGCCAGACCTTCTCACAGAACTGGCTGTGACAGATGCTCAACCTGTGGCCCTCCAGCTATTGCAAAACTGCAACTCCCAGCATGCCCTAATAGGTGTAGGCTATCCAGGCATGCTGGGAGTTGTAGTTTAGCAACAGCTGGAGGGCCACAGGTTGAGCATCCCTGTTTTAGATGATGAGACAATTTTTATGATCACCTGCCTAGCAAAAAGTCAAACTGATGGCATATAGACTAATTTTATTTTTGGACAACTGGCTAAAAGTTCAACAGATAGCATAGAGAAGAATTAAAGGGGTTGTCTCATCTCTACGTTACTAAGGCAAGAGAAACAACGTAGCACAGCAAGCTATGTTTTTCCCTAACTCATAAAAAGCACAGCATAGCTCTCATGCACTACAATGGGAGCTACTGAAACAGTGAGCGCCAGAGCAACGACCCCTTTAAATTTTGGTGAAGGTGCAGAACTGCACCACTATAGACACCTGGACACATTCAGACAGATGACATAGATAAGAATTCAATTTTAGAGAAGAATTCAATTTTGGTAAAGGGCTGAATTGCACCACAATTACCACAACTGAGATATACCAGCAACTGCACTGCCAGCAACTTGGCTAGGTTAGAATTCAGCTTGCTCACAACTAGATTGCTAAGCACATAGAGTTGTTTCTGGCTACACATTCCAATATCAACGACAGAGCGGAGGAGTCTGAGTGGGAAAACAAGTAACTGATGAGGATGATGACAAGGATACTGTACTGGCAGGGGTGCACCTAGCCTTTCTGTTGCCTGAGGCAAAAAATGAAATCCTTCCCCAATGCCAATTTCTTAACGTAACCCCTTTGCCACAATGAAAGCGCTCATTGCCCACGGCCCTTTCGCTGCCCCCCTCTTGCCCTGACCTGGTGCTGCCTGAGGCGATCGCCTCACCTGGCCTCATTGGTGGTGCACCCTTGTGTACTAGGTTTGGATGCAGCCTGGCTGCCACAAAGAAGACCAGGAGAAGGACAGATTTGTTCTGATTTGAAATACTGATCAGTTCTATTTTCCAACAGAATTAGGTGATGCGCCTCATGTGTCGCAATAGGGCCTTGGTACCTGTGTTTGTGTTTGAACGCCCCTGATAAAGTGCGAAAGCGAAACCCGGGTCGGGCAGAAGTAGGAGACGGTGTTTTATGTTTGTGATGAGCTTTTAACCACTTCACATCTGGGCCATTTGCCCCCTTCCTGACCAGGCCTAGTTTTGCAAATCTGACATATCTCACTTTATGTGGTAATAACTTTAGAACGCTTTTACTTATCCAAGCTATTCAGAGATTGTTTTCTCGTGACACATTGTACTTCATGACAGTTATAAATTTGAGTCAATATATTTCACGTTTATTTATAAAATAATCCAAAATTTACCAAAAAATTAGCAATTTTCAAAATTTTGATTTCTCTGCTTTTAAAACAGAAAGTGATAACTCATAAAATATTTATAACTTAATAAACTCCCCATAAATGACACCATTGTAGAAACTACACCCCTCAAGTTACTCAAAACTGATTTTACAAACTTTGTTAACCCTTTAGGTGTTCCACAAGAATTAAAGGAATATGGAGATGACATTTCTAAATTTCACTTTTTTGGCAGATTTGAATCCATTTTTTTATTTAGCACATCGAGGGTTAACAGCCAAACAAAACTTAACAATTATTACCCTGATTCTGCAGTTTACAGAAACACCCCATATGTGGACGTAAACAGATGTAAGGGCACACGGCAGGGCGCAGAAGAAGAGGTGCGCCGTATGGTTTTTGGTAGGCAGATTTTGCTGAACTGGTTTTAAATGCCATGTCCCATTTGAAGCTCTCCTGATGCACACTTACAGTAAAAACTTTAAAAAAGTGACCCCATTCTGGAAACTAGGGGATAATATTTATTGGTACTATTTGGTGTACATATGATTTTTATTTGCTCTGTAATACGTTTTTTGTGAGGCAAGATAACCAAAAAATGGCTGTTTTGGAACTGTTTTTATTTTTTATTTTTCACAACATTCATCTGACAGGGTAGATCATGTGCTATTTTTGTAGAGCAAGTTGTTACGGACGCAATGATATCAAATATGTCTACTTTCTTTGTTTGTTTAACTTTTTCATAATAAAGCATTTTTGAAAAATAAATTGTCTTTTTGTGTCGCCATTTTCTGAAAGCCATTTTTTTTTTCTGCCGATCGTCTTGTGCAGGAGCTCATTTTTTGCAGAAAGAGTTGACATTTTTATTGGTACCATTTTTGAGTACATATGATTTTTTGATTATTTATTATTACACTTTATGGGGCAAGGTGACCAAAAAATTGGTTGTTTTAGAACCGTTTTTATTTATTTATTTTTATAGCGTTCACCTGAGGGGTTAGGTCATGTAATATTTTTATATAGCTGGCTGTTACGGACGCGGCTATACCTAATATGTACACTTTTTTAAATTTATTTCACTTTAACATAATAATAGCATTTTTGAAACAAAAAACATGATGTTTTAATGTCTTCATCTTCTGAGAGCTATAGTTTTTTTTATTTTTTGAGCGATTTTCTTATGTAGGGGCTCATTTTTTGCGGGATGAGGTGATGGTTGTATTGGTACCATTTTGTGGGACATACACCTTTTTGATCACTTGGAGTTGCACTTTTTGTGATGTAAGGTGACAAAAATTGCTTTTTTTTACAGTTTTTTTTTATGGTGTTTATCGGAGGGGGTGGATCATGTGATATATTTATAGAGCCGGCCTTTACGGATGCGGAAATACCAAATATGTATGCAACGATCTAGAAGGCAGAGACACCTGGGAACTGTCCCTGCCTTCTTCCTGTGGTGCCCTGCTGTCACTAGTGATGTCCCGAACTATTCGCCAACGAACAGTTCCCGGCGAACATAGCTTGTTCGCGTTCGCTGCGGCGGGCGAACATATGCGATGTTCGGTCCACCCCCTATACATCATCATTGAGCAAACTTTGACCCTGTACCTCACAGTCAGCAGACACATTCCAGCCAATCAGCATACCCTCCCTCACAGACCCTCCCACTTCCTATCAAAAAGCAAACACAGCATCCATCTTAGATTCATTCTGAAGCTGCAGTGTCACAAATTTGGCTAAGTTGTAATCGCAATACGATTAATACAGGTTATATTAATCGCATTGCGAATTCAACTTAGAGCTGGGTTCCTAATGGCTGTATTGCTAGAATATAACGAAGATGGAGAATATAGTGCTATATTCGTTATATTCGACAATTCTAGCAATACAACCATTAGGAACTCAGATCTAAGTTGTAATCGCAATGCGATTAAGGCTGAGTTCACACGGGCGAGATTTCCGCGCGGGTGCAATGCGTGAGGTGAACGCATTGCACCCGCACTGAATCCGGACCCATTCACTTCTATGGGGCTGTGCACATGAGCGGTGATTTTCACGCATCACTTATGCGTTGCGTGAAAATCGCAGCATGCTCTATATTGTGCGTTTTTCACGCAACACAGGCCCCATAGAAGTGAATGGGGCTGAGTGAAAATCGCAAGCATCCGCAATCAAGTGCGGATGCGGTGCGATTTTCACGCACGGTTGCTAGGTGACAGTCTATTCACTGTATTATTTTCCCTTATAACATGGTTATAAGGGAAAATAATAGCATTCTTTAATACAGAATGCTTAGTAGGTGGTCAATTGTGATTGGACCATGTGATCTGACGTCACCACAGGTCCTTTAGCCGGCAGCTCATGATTAAAGAAGTAAGAAGAGACCGGCAGCTACGTGATCAAGAGGAGAAGGTAAGTTAATATTTTTTTTATTTTTTAACCCTCAATTGACCACCTACTAAGCATTCTGTATTAAAGAATTGTAAAGGGGGAATGTTAATCACCAATATTTATGCAAATATCGATAATTAATATTCATAAATAGGAGGAGCCGTCTAGTGATAACTAGAGTTGAGCGAACACCTGGATGTTCGGGTTCGAGAAGTTCGGCCGAACTTCCCGGAAATGTTCGGGTTCGGGATCCGAACCCGATACGAACTTCGTCCCGAACCCCATTGAAGTCAATGGGGACCCGAACTTTTGGGCACTAAAAAGGCTGTAAAACAGCCCAGGAAAGAGCTAGAGGGCTGCAAAAGGCAGCAACATGTAGGTAAATCCCCTTCAAAAAAATGTGGATAGGGAAATGAATTAAAATAAAAATAAAAAAAATAAAAATTAAACAATATCAATTGGACAGAGGTCCCATAGCAGAGAATCGGGCTTCACGTCAGCAGAGAATCAGTCTTTTCATGCCATAGCAAAGAATCTGGCTTCATGTCAGCAGAGAATCAGTCTCTTCATGCCATAGCAGAGAATCTGGCTTCATGTCAGCGCAGAATCAGTCTTCATGTCATAGCAGAGAATCAGGCTTCACGTCACCCACCACTGGAACAGGCCACTGTCACACATTTAGGCCCCGGCACCCAGGCAGAGGAGAGAGGTCCCGTAACAGAGAATCTGGCCTTATGTCAGCGCAGAATCTGTATTCATGTCATAGCAGAGAATCAGGCTTCACGTCACCCACCACTGGAACAGGCCACTGTCACACATTTAGGCCCAGGCACCCAGGCAGAGGAGAGAGGTCCCGTAACAGAAATTCTGGCCTTATGTCAGCGCAGAATCTGTATTCATGTCATAGCAGAGAATCAGGCTTCACGTCACCCACCACTGGAACAGGCCACTGTCACACATTTAGGCCCAGGCACCCAGGCAGAGGAGAGAGGTCCCGTAACAGAGAATCTGGCCTTATGTCAGCGCAGAATCTGTCTTCATGTCATAGCAGAGAATCAGGCTTCACGTCACCCACCACTGGAACAGGCCACTGTCACACATTTAGGCCCCGGCACCCAGACAGAGGAGAGCGGTCCCGTAACAGAGAATCTGGCCTTATGTCAGCGCAGAATCTGTCTTCATGTCATAGCAGAGAATCAAGCTTCACGTCACCCACCACTGGAACAGGCCACTGTCACACATTTAGGCCCCGGCACCCAGACAGAGGAGAGAGGTCCTGTAACAGAGAATCTGGCCTTATGTCAGCACAGAATCTGTCTTCATGTCATAGCAGAGAATCAGGCATCACGTCACCCACCACTGGAACAGGCCACTGTCACACATTTAGGCCCAGGCACCCAGGCAGAGGAGAGAGGTCCCGTAACAGAGAATCTGGCCTTATGTCAGCACAGAATCTGTCTTAATGTCATAGCAGAGAATCAGGCTTCACGTCACCCACCACTGGAACAGGCCACTGTCACACATTTAGGCCCCGGCACCCAGGCAGAGGTGAGAGGTCCCGTAACAGAGAATCTGGCTTTATGTCAGCGCAGAATCTGTATTCATGTCATAGCAGAGAATCAGGCTTCACGTCACCCACCACTGGAACAGGCCACTGTCACACATTTAGGCCCCGGCACCCAGACAGAGGAGAGCGGTCCCGTAACAGAGAATCTGGCCTTATGTCAGCGCAGAATCTGTCTTCATGTCATAGCAGAGAATCAGGCTTCACGTCAGCCACCACTGGAACAGGCCACTGTCACACATTTAGGACCAGGCACCCAGGCAGAGGAGAGAGGTCCAGTAACAGAGAATCTGGCCTTATGTCAGCGCAGAATCTGTATTCATGTCATAGCAGAGAATCAGGCTTCACGTCACCCACCACTGGAACAGGCCACTGTCACACATTTAGCCCCCGGCACCCAGACAGAGGAGAGGTTCATTCAACTTTGGGTTGCCCCACAATATAATGGTAAAATGAAATTAAAAATAGTATTGAATGAGGAAGTGCCCTGGAGTAGAATAATATATTGTTAAGGGGAGGTAGTTAATATCTAATCTGCACAAGGGATGGACAGGTCCTGTGGGATCCTTGCCTGGTTCATTTTTATGAACGTCAGCTTGTCCACATTGGCTGTAGACAGGCGGCTGCGTTTGTCTGTAATGACGCCCCCTGCCGTGCTGAATACACGTTCAGACAAAACGCTGGCCACCTGGCAGGCCAGCACCTCCAAGGCATAAAAGGCTAGCTCTGGCCACGTGGACAATTTGGAGACCCAGAAGTTGAATGGGGCCGAACCATCAGTCAGTACGTGGAGGGGTGTGCACAGGTACTGTTCCACCATGTTAGTGAAATGTTGCCTCCTGCTAACACGTTCCGTATCAGGTGGTGGTGCACTTAGCTGTGGCGTGGTGACAAAACTTTTCCACATCTCTGCCATGCTAATCCTGCCCTCAGAGGAGCTGGCCGTGACACAGCTGCGTTGGCGACCTCTTGCTCCTCCTCTGCCTTCGCCTTGGGCTTCCACTTGTTCCCCTGTGATATTTGGGAATGCTCTCAGTAGCGCGTCTACCAACGTGCGTTTGTACTCGCACATCTTCCTATCACGCTCCAGTGTAGGAAGTAAGGTGGGCACATTGTCTTTGTACCGGGGATCCAGCAAGGTGGCAACCCAGTAGTCCGCACACGTTAAAATGTGGGCAACTCTGCTGTCGTTGCGCAGGCACTGCAGCATGAAGTCGCTCATGTGTGCCAGGTTGCCCAGAGGTAAGGACAAGCTGTCCTCTGTGGGAGGCGTATCGTCATCGTCCTGTGTTTCCCCCCAGCCACGCACCAGTGATGGGCCCGAGCTGCTTTGGGTGCCACCCCGCTGTGAACATGCTTCATCCTCATCCTCCTCCACCTCCTCCTCATCCTCGTCCTCCAGTAGTGGGCCCTGTCTGGCCACATTTGTACCTGGCCTCTGGTGTTGCAAAAAACCTCCCTCTGAGTCACTTTGAAGAGACTGGCCTGAAAGTGCTAAAAATGACCCCTCTTCCTCCTCTTCCTCCTGGGCCACCTCCTCTTCCATCATCGCCCTAAGTGTTTTCTCAAGGAGACATAGAAGTGGTATTGTAACGCTGATAACGGCGTCATCGCCACTGGCCATGTTGGTGGAGTACTCGAAACAGCGCAACAGGGCACACAGGTCTCGCATGGAGGCCCAGTCATTGGTGGTGAAGTGTGTCTGATACGCAGTGCGACTGACCCGTGCGTGCTGCAGCTGAAACTCCACTATGGCCTGCTGCTGCTCGCACAGTCTGTCCAGCATATGCAAGGTGGAGTTCCACCTGGTGGGCACGTCGCATATGAGGCGGTGAGCGGGAAGGCCGAAGTTACGCTGTAGCGCAGACAGGCGAGCAGCGGCAGGGTGTGAACGCCGGAAGCGCAAACAGACGGCCCGCACTTTATGCAGCAGCTCTGACATGTCAGTGTAGTTGCGAATGAACTTCTGCACCACCAAATTCAGCACATGCGCCAGGCAATGGATGTGCGTCAAACCGGCTAGTCCCAGAGCTGCAACGAGATTTCGCCCATTATCGCACACCACCAGGCCGGGCTTGAGGCTCACCGGCAGCAACCACTCGTCGGTCTGTTGTTCTATACCCCGCCACAACTCCTGTGCGGTGTGGGGCCTGTCCCCCAAACATATGAGTTTCAGAATGGCCTGCTGACGTTTACCCCGTGCTGTGCTGAAGTTGGTGGTGAAGGTGTGTGGCTGACTGGATGAGCAGGTGGAAGAAGAGGAGGAGGAAGCTGAGTAGGAGGAGGAGGAGACAGGAGGCAAAGAATGTTGCCCTGCGATCCTTGGCGGCGGAAGGACGTGCGCCAAATAGCTCTCCGCCTGGGGCCCAGCCGCCACTACATTTACCCAGTGTGCAGTTAGGGAGATATAGCGTCCCTGGCCGTGCTTACTGGTCCACATATCTGTGGTTAGGTGGACCTTGCCACAGATGGCGTTGCGCAGTGCACACTTGATTTTATCGGACACTTGTTTGTGCAGGGAAGGCACGGCTCTCTTAGAGAAGTAGTGGCGGCTGGGAACAACATACTGTGGGACAGCAAGTGACATTGCTGTTTGAAGCTGTGTGTGTCCACCAGCCTAAATGACAGCATTTCATAGGCCAGTAGTTTAGAAATGCTGGCATTCAGGGCCAGGGATCGAGGGTGGCTAGGTGGGAATTTACGCTTTCTCTCAAATGTTTGTGAGATGGAGAGCTGAACGCTGCCGTGTGACATGGTTGAGATGCTTGGTGACGCAGGTGGTGGGGTTGGTGGTACATCCAATGTTTGCTGGGCTGCAGGTGCCAACGTTACTCCAGAGGCAGAGGAAGAGGCCGAGGCGGCGGCAGCAGCAGCAGAAGAGGCCGAGGCGGCAGCAGCAGCAGAAGAGGCCGAGGCGGCAGCAGCAGCAGAAGAGGCCGAGGCGGCAGCAGCAGAAGAGGTAGCAGGGGGAGCCTGAGTGACTTCCTTGTTTTTAAGGTGTTTACTCCACTGCAGTTCATGCTTTGCATGCAGGTGCCTGGTCATGCAGGTTGTGCTAAGGTTCAGAACGTTAATGCCTCGCTTCAGGCTCTGATGGCACAGCGTGCAAACCACTCGGGTCTTGTCGTCAGCACATTGTTTGAAGAAGTGCCATGCCAGGGAACTCCTTGAAGCTGCCTTTGGGGTGCTCGGTCCCAGATGGCGGCGGTCAGTAGCAGGCGGAGTCTCTTGGTGGCGGGTGTTCTGATTTTGCCCACTGCTCCCTCTTTTGCTACGCTGTTGGCTCGGTCTCACCACTGCCTCTTCCTCCGAACTCTGAAAGTCAGTGGCACGACCTTCATTCCATGTGGGGTCTAGGACCTCATCGTCCCCTGCATCGTCTTCCACCCAGTCTTGACCCCTGACCTCCTGTTCAGTCTGCACACTGCAGAAAGACGCAGCAGTTGGCACCTGTGTTTCGTCATCATCAGAGACGTGCTGAGGTGGTATTCCCATGTCCTCATCATCAGAACACATAAGTGGTTGTGCGTTAGTGCATTCTATCTCTTCCACCCCTGGTGAAGGGCTAGGTAGATGCCCTTGGAAAACCCTGGCAGCAGAGTCTTCAAACAGCATAAGAGACTGCTGCATAACTTGAGGCTCAGACAGTTTCCCTGATATGCATGGGGGTGATGTGACAGACTGATGGGCTTGGTTTTCATGCGCCATCTGTGCGCTTTCTGCAGAAGACTGGGTGGGAGATAATGTGAACGTGCTGGATGCACTGTCGGCCACCCAATTGACTAATGCCTGTACCTGCTCAGGCCTTACCATCCTTAGAACGGCATTGGGCCCCACCAAATATCCCTGTAAATTCTGGCGGCTACTGGGACCTGAGGTAGTTGGTTCACTAGGACATGTGGCTGTGGCAGAACGGCCACGTCCTCTCCCAGCACCAGAGGGTCCACTAACACCACCACGACCATGTCCACGTCCGCGTCCGCGTCCCTTATTAGATGTTTTCCTCATTGTTCCCGTTCACCACAATTTTGAGAATGGCAAATTTGGGAATGCTTTTTCAACCCAGAACAAAAAGTCTGCTTTGACGGTCACTACAAATAACTTGACCAGCTAAAACTGTGCAGATTTGGTTGAATAGAGATGTGAGACCTGTTTTTTTTTGCGCTGTGTGACAGTTATAGGTTTAATCACAGAATGACACTTCTATCAGCACGCTAGCGTGTGTCTTAGGTTTTTCTGAATGATACTATCAATAACTTCAATGTAAGATTTTCTTTTTGGGATAGATTTCAAGTAGGCCTGAAATACCACAAACTAGTTATTTTCAGAATGGCAAATTTGGGAATGCTTTTTCAACCCAGAACAAAAAGTCTGCTTTGACGGTCACTACAAATAACTTGACCAGCTAAAACTGTGCAGATTTGGTTGAATAGAGATGTGAGACCTGTTTTTTTTTTGCGCTGTGTGACAGTTATAGGTTTAATCACAGAATGACACTTCTATCAGCACGCTAGCGTGTGTCTTAGGTTTTTCTGAATGATACTATCAATAACTTCAATGTAAGATTTTCTTTTTGGGATAGATTTCAAGTAGGCCTGAAATACCACAAACTAGTTATTTTCAGAATGGCAAATTTGGGAATGCTTTTTCAACCCAGAACAAAAAGTCTGCTTTGACGGTCACTACAAATAACTTGACCAGCTAAAACTGTGCAGATTTGGTTGAATAGAAATGTCAGGTCTATTTTTTAGGCGCTGGGTGACAGGCTCAACTTGCCCCTGATGTAATATATGGCCAAAAAATAACCAGACTGTTGATGGTTAAATGCACTTCGGTGACACAGGCTCAGCCTGCAGCTGATGTAGTATATGGCCAAAAAATAATCAGACTGTTGATGGTTAAATGCACTTGGGTGAAACAGGCTCAGCCTGCAGCTGATGTAGTATATGGCCAAAAAATAACCAGACTGTTGATGGTTAAATGCACTTCGGTGACACAGGCTCAGCCTGCAGCTGATGTAGGATATAGCACAAAATAACCACACTATCGATGGTTAAATACACTTGGTGATAGCTCGTGCTGGCGCACCACAAGTCACAAAATGGCCGCCGATCACCCCAGAAAAAAAGTGATCTAAAAACGCTCTGGGCAGCCTCAAAAAAGTGAGCAAGTCAATAATAGCACTTCAATGATCCACAGCTGCAGATCGATCACAGAATGAAGTCTTTTGGAGGAGTTAATCTGCCTAATCTCGCCCTAACGTCGCAGCTGCAACCTCTCCCTATACTGATCATAGCAGAGTGACGTGCGGCGCTACGTGACTCCAGCTTAAATAGAGGCTGGGTCACATGGTGCACTGGCCAATCACAGCCATGCCAATAGTAGGCAAGGCTGTGATGGCCTCTTGGGGCAAGTAGTATGACGCTTGTTGATTGGCTGCTTTGCAGCCTTTCAAAAAGCGCCAAGAAAGCGCCGAACACCGAACCCGAACCCGGACTTTTACGAAAATGTTCGGGTTCGGGTCCGTGTCACGGACACCCCAAAATTCGGTACGAACCCGAACTATACAGTTCGGGTTCGCTCATCCCTAGTGATAACTCCACCTATTTATGCCTTTATATAATAATAACAATACTTTCACTATGCCTTACACTGATTGCTACACTAGCTGCATGCGCCTTACTAACTAACTATCGCCAATAATTACACATTACACGGATAGTTATAAGTAACAGTATTTATCAACAACAATACACTACGCACGCAATACTAACAATACAGCACTATAATATACAGTACTAAACTACACTACACGTTCCCAAATTCCACCCACAAACTATCTATACGATACACACATTCAATATTAACAGCCCACCCACCTAGTACTATATACTATCCCTATGGGGTAGACGACGGTTGACGGTGGTCTTACAAGGGTGTAAGCCGACCACAAAGCATTAAAGGGTTACTAGGGGTGTGTAGGGTTACCAGGGGTGTATAGGGTTACCAGGGGTGTATAGGGTTACCAGGGGTGTATAGGGTTACCAGGGCAGGGGAGTAACAGGGGGTATATACCAAGCAGGGGGGGTATATAGATAGATGTTGGGGGGTATATAGATAGAGCAGGGGGGTTTATAGTGATTGATTGTAGGGATAACAAGGGGGTATATAGTGGGGTGAATATCAGAGAAGGGTATATAGTAGTGGGGTATAGTAGGGGGGTATATAGTGGGGTGGTATATAGTAGGGAGGTATATAATGGGGTATATATCAGAGGGGTAGTATATAGTGGGGTATATAGGGATACTTAGGGTTAATGCTCGTTGTCCAGAGGTCGCTCGTTCGTCTAGGGGTGCTCGTTCGTCCAAGGGGGTCTCCTTCCTTCAGGGTGGGTGGGCGGCCGGCTCTCTTCTCACTAGTGCAGGGCCTGCCGGACTTATATGTCCGGCCGCCCGCACTGCCGTACCGCCCACACAGCGACGCCGGACACGTGGGCCGGCGCGGTGAGATGACGTCACCGCGCCTGCCCGCGCATCCCTGCACGCGCGCCGCAGGGCCGTGTGCACTCGCTGACAGGCGGGAGATCCTTTGATCTCCCGCCTGTAGCTCTCAGTATTCCGGCCATCGCAATGGTAATTGCGATGCCAGAATGCACATAACAGAGGGAGCGAAGGTATCTCCTCTCTCTCTCTGTTATGCTTAATTGTCTCCAGCAGGGCTGCAGACAATTAGAACAAAAGGATTCAAATTCTATTGAATTTGAATCCTTTTGAGTTCACCAGAATGACCGGACCTTGTCCGGTCATTCTGGCGCCTTCACCCAGATTACATCAATGTAAATGCTTGGGGCACATTTACATTGATGCATCTGTGTCCATGTAGGGGGGGGGGGATTTATATGGTATGATACAGGGGGCATTATGATACAGGGGGCCTTATCTGATACAGGGGGCATATATGATACAGGGGGCCTATATGTAATACATATATCTATTAAGGGGGCACGTGCATATATATCAGGGGGCACATTATATGAATTCCCACAGGGGCATGAATGAGCCCCTGGGGAATATCAGAGGCGGATGGGCGCAGGTGCTGGGCACATCTGCGCACATCGCCCTCTGAACATTATGCACCGCTTACATATATATATATGCACTCCCAGTAGGCATGCATATATATCTATGTATACCTGCCACCCTTCCTCAACAATCCCCCTGTTGTCGGTGATACGACAATATCTTGGGGGAAGGGTGGAGGCCTCTTTGCCCCCCCTCGACCCCATCCTCGGTGATGGTCCAGGAAAACCGGAGTGCACCCTGTCTCTTAGGTACCTAGACATCATCTAACCCAACGACTTTCTCCGACCTGCCCTTCACCGTAACCGACTCCTCCATCCACAGGATACACCGTCGTCTTTGTTTCCCAGGAACTCTCTTCTGCCTTGATTGTTACGGTGTCAGCCCCTCCTACTGTCATTGTCTGGACTTCCGGAGTGGTTTGACCCTCGCAGTCTTTGACTTGTCTTTCTCTCACTCTTCCGGTGTCGGTCACCCCTGAGTTTAGAATGACCACACCCTCGCTGTCTTTGACTTGTCTTTCTCTCGCTCTTCCGGTGTCGGTCACTCCTGATAAGTTTAGAATGACCACACCCTCGCTGTCTCTCGGCATTGCTGTCGTTCTTCAGGTGTCGTCCACGCCCAAGGAATCTGGAGTGGGTCCACCCTTACAGTCTCAGTCTCTATTCTTGCGCCAACTCTCCTTAAGCCTGTCTTGTTCCATCTTGATCGAAGGATGGATGGATGCGGTTCTCCCATGGACAGCTGAATCGGTCTTTACAAGGCAGGTCAGATATATATATTTTTCTTTCAATAGAGGTGATGTCACGGTACCTAAATTCTAACAACGGGAATACCTCCGTTACACTACACATCCAGGTTATTCCCTTATGATCCTTACCGTTCAGGGGTCAAAGTGGCAAATGGCAACCAGAGGGGGCCTGTCCCTATCGTGCCCTAATCTTATCCCCATTCACACCACCTATTTACACAATAACCCCCCAACCCCCCTAAACCCAAGAGTTCAGTCCAATTGTCCTGTCCTTTGGGCAATTAGGCCTCAGGACTTTTTGTGAAGTCAAGTCCTGAGCCTTCGGCGGTTGTTTTCGTGAAGTGCCGTCTGGTTCTGGTTTAGTTGGTCCGTTAGTCTCTTGACTCTCCGATACATCCACCATAGTCCAAGGTAGATGAGTCCAACCAGAACCAGAAGCACTATCACCGGGTGAATCAATAAATTGAAAAATGACGTTGCCTTAGGACTGTATCTGAAAAGACTCTCCCACCACGAAACCTTCGAGTCTTTGTCCAATGCTGTGGCAACCGCGATAATCTTTGTTCGGTCATGGGTGAGTTGAATGGTGGCTTGCTTTTCCGTCTCCCGAAGACGTTGTATGATCTCTTCCTCTTGGCCGAAATCCATCAGGAGATGTCTAAGTTCTTTGCCGAAGCCAAGAGGAATCTTCTGAAGTCTTACAGGAACATCGGGGCGGATGTCAAGTCTTTTCTCTGGGGTAATCGGGGTTCTTCCCTGCTGCTCTGCGACGTTCAAACCTAAAACGGGATTAAGGGTGCAGTACACTCCGGGGCGGAGTGTTCCTCGTTCGGTACAGTTAAGCCCAAAAATTGCATACGATGGATCACTCCCTTGGTACCAACACCAATACCCCTGCCCCAAATATTTCAAAGAGGATGAGGGCATTGGGTTGGCCTTCATCTCACAGGACCCCTCGGTGTTCCAACACTGGTGTCTGAGCATCCGCTCCCGACTACCCTGGCAGAGGATGGCATTCTCCCTTATCCGACATCCCTCTGTATCAAACAAAGAGGGATGGCCCTCCTCATAGGTTAGAACGCCCGAGGGGAGCTGGGGATGAAGCACCGTCTGGTTGTTAATCATCGTTCCTAGATTGATGACACTGTATCCTTGTCTGATGCGACCGGATACAGGTGCCAGAGACGAAGCAGTGCAGGTTAAATTTTGACATCCATGCCACTGAACCACCCACCAGTTGGTGTGATTAATAGCAAAAGGAGAAATCAGTGGACTTATTCGCTGACGGAGGTTGAATGGGAAGTGGCCGTTGTGAAGTGCCGTGACTATATGTTTAAGGTTGTCCGAGAGTTCACTTTGGACCTGCGTACACGCCAGAGCAAGCTGAGCCCGATCCTGCTCCTCCAAAAGACCCACAACTAACCTCCTAAACTTCTCACGTATAGCAGAAGATAGAGAGGTAGTGGCATCAATGTGCGAGTGTTGTAAACCCTCTAAGACGTGGTCTACATCAATCTGGGTCTTGAATCCTTCCCCGGCATGTCGCGCACCCTCCCCAAGCTTACTTCTCAGGACTTCCATGTCCATAGTGTTCAGGGCACCCACTCCCAAAGCACCTCCGCCAAGTCCCATAGCCACCAGGTCTCTCCTCCCCCTGTTCTTCCTGAGTCGAGAGTCGTCTTTCCTGACCTCTTGCCCCGCCTCTATCCAACCTCTTACCATGTCAATTTGGTTCCTAACGAACTCCTCACACCTGTGATCCCAGTGATCAACTCGGAAGTCATCTACAGAAATTCTCCAGGTAAACAGGATGAATTTTGCATCCGTGATGATCTTCCAGGGGGATGACAGTTGAGGAGCTACAGGGTCTGCCAATTGATGGATAGGGGTGGTGCAAGAGTCTGAATGTGGTCTTACTGGATGGAGACCTTCTGTTTCGTAGGGGACCCTTACTATAGTAACACAGACCCGTCCCCGTCCTTTGAATGGATACCATTGATCGTCTTCTCCAGCCTGTAACACTAGTTTCCCTACGGGTTTGGTTTGAGACAGATAGACCCATTGAGTAAAGGTCCAGCACCCTTCGTCGGCTGCCTCGCAAAAAGGCCACTTGAATGAACCATCTATATTGATGTCAAAGTTAATGTCCCTGCCCCTGGGGTCTGTCTAATCGGAAGACACATACCTACCCCGGTATTCCTCAGTCATAGGGGTACCATCCATCCATACATCCACTGTAGGGGTGTCCACCCCATTGCACACTAAATCCCACCTCCAGGGATTAGTGTCCAACATCACCATCTGGGTATCCTGTTCCCAGTGGGCATAGGTGACGAAATAGTATCCCGTCACCTCAGGAACGCAGTTGTCTCTCATGATCGTGATCATGAAAGACCGTATGGATGGAGACCCCTTTAACTGTGCATACCTTGGGTCCTTGGCATCGGTCCGTACCTTTAAAACTGTGGCTCGATACAAACCCTCCAGTTTTACCGGACCACTCTGATCATTCCAAATAGCCTGATCAGAGTCACTGCAGTTTAACTTTAACATCATTATGCTGGTTCGCACGTAATCTGTGGATACATGACCCTGTACATAACTGGATTCCCTGGTGATAATCATCTGGGAATCCCTCAACATACAATAAGCCTTCCGGGTGCCTTTTACCGGAATGGGCCTATCAAAATATGTCCTAACCCTCAACCCGTCTCTGCTATCCTTCCCTAGGAAGGTAGCTTTCAGGATATACCAACCGCTGTACTCTGCCCCAGTGACATCTTCAGGACTCAGCAAACCCTCCTTGGTACACAACACTGTGGTAGTGTTGGCTCTCACTTGCTGGTAAGGGTGCAAGTGTGGATTCCTAGACACCCATCTTAAGGATTTGCTAGGTACAGGGTTCAAGTCCTGAAAATGCCTGTATTCCTTGAGACAGAGGGCGTGCAAGTCATGTTGTATGGCAGACACATTCTCCCCCGGGGTATAATGCTGAATTACGCCATTGGCAAAACCCTCTCTCTGGAAACCATACAGATACCATTGACCTGGTGTAAAGGTAACGTTCCTGTATGGTTCCAGGATTTTGCCATCCAAACATTCCACCATTAAAAGGCCGGGTCCATCAAGTGATATGCTGACCATACCAATATTAGTCCCCAGGTCCTCCCCTGAAGAGGCTGAGCCCGCCATCAACATGCTTACCACTAGTGTCACAAGCTGGGTACGTATCTCATTCAGAGGATGCCTAGCTCTTCCCTGGCAGTGTGGTCCCATGGAGCGTCTCCTTCTTGTGTTCTGCAATGAGATGGAATGTGTTAAGTGGATTGGATTCACACTCGACCCACCAAGCCCTTTCCCCCCCCCCTCACCCAACTCGGAACGGTAAGCGTTATTGAGTTGGGGAGGCTCGGGTGGCTTTGGCCTGGTCGATGTGAATCCAAAAAACTTCCTGGCGTCTACGGGATTTCTTCTTGCTCGTGATAGGCCTTTGTACCTTCAGCATGGTGTCCCCCATTACTTCAAGGACCTTGTACGGTCCCTCCCAGTTTGCGTCCCATGGGCCGACCCGACGAAAGACTTTCACCATTACCATTTCTCCTACAGAGGGCATAGGCGTTTCCCCCTGTAGATACGGTTTGTGTAACCGTATAGCTGCATGAGGCAGTAACTCCTTCAGGTTCTGCTGAACCTGTTGAAGAAACAAGTCTCTGGCGATGGCGTTCTTCGTGGGCTCCGACACTTGGGGTTCGTTTGGTAGACATAGGGGCATTTTACATCCGGTCATGAGTTCAAATGGGGAGATACCGGTACTAGAGGCCTCTGTGGCTCGGATGCCCATTAGCACAGCTGGAAGGGAGATTACCCAAGAGGAACCTTTCTCCAGCAGTGCCTTGGAAACCCGGGTTTTGATGGTCCGGTTCATCCGCTCCACGATGCCCGCCGACTGAGGGTGGTAAGGGACATGAAACCTTTGCTTTATGTCTAGGAGACCACAAAGCGCTTTCATGACCTTACCCGTGAAATGAGTCCCTCTGTCGGATTCTATCAATCTGGGGATCCCCTATCGTGACAGAACTTGTTCCCAGAGAACACGGGCAGTGGTGGAGGCCGAATCATTGACCGTAGGGATGGCTTCTACCCACTTCGAGAAGACATCCACTACCACCAGGGCGTAACGACAGTTACGACTCCCAGTTGGCAAAGGTCCGATGAAATCAATTTGGATAGCGGACCATGGACCATCAGCAGGAGGAACCCGCTGTAACACCAGCTTCAGGGCTGACGCCCTTGGGTTAACCTGAGCGCGCAGCAGGCACTGTTGCGTAACGTCCTCTACTGTGTTGGACATTCCAGGCCAGTACAATTTGTCTCTCAGGAGAGGCAAGAGCTTATTCCGGCCAAGATGTCCAAACATTTGGTGGTTCAACCGCGTCAGCTCTGCTTGCAGATGCTGTGGAACCACCGGGAGAGGAAGCGACTGAGTACCGGTGTTGTAACACAGGATCCCCTGTTGTAAGGACCAGGGATGCTGTGGTACTTGGATGTGTGTCATTAGAAGAGGATCCTTAGCTTGTTCCTCCTCGAATGACACCGGGCTGTCACTCAGATGGGTATGTGCTGCAATCCGGTATGCGGGCAGTGGCTCAGTGCCTGGTTCCCTAAAGGTCCCAGACACTGCTGCTAGTTTTGCCAGTTCGTCTGCCTGGTTGTTACCTGCTGTCAAAGATTCGTCCCCTTTTTGATGCGCCAGGATTTTAATGATGGCTGCTTCCGCCACGTGTGCCATACCCCACTCCCACAGCCAAAGAATGTGTAGAATAAGCCACGGCACTCCAAAGGGATCCAATCAATTTCTTTATTACACCTAGTGCAGCAACGTTTCAACCTAATGGTCTTTATCAAGCTCCCGCCACGTGTGCCATACCCCACTCCCACAGCTCCTTCAGGACTGACACATGAGCCAGAGGTTTGTTTTGGCGGTCCACAAATCCTCTTCTCTCCCAAACGTCCAGGTGCAATGTTAGGGAGCGAACTACATATGCGCTATCGCTATATATAACTCGTTTATCTGGAGGGTAGAGAAGCAGAGCCTCTTTAACCGCCTCCAGCTCTGCCCGCTGTGCTGACATGTGACCTGGTAACCGGACAAGACTCTGGGTACCAGTGGTCTCATCCAGCACAGCAAAACCTGTGACATATTCCCCATCCAGATAGAACCGAGAGCCATCAACAAAGATGATTCTGTCATCTGGATGCTTGTCAGTCCTGAACATCTGTGGAGAGTCGTCAATTACCGGTTGGCCACAGTCATGTTCAGTTCCAGTCAGGTTCAGCAACTGGGACAGAACATACTTGGCCTTGTGGTCCACCTGCAGATTCCGGCCGCTGAGATCCATGATCCATCTCCCGAATCTCTGTTGGGAGACTCCAGGGAGAGTATCACGGAGCAAAAGGGTCAGCGGTGAATGTGGAGTCTGCAAAGTGAGGGGCCGGAAGCCAACAATATGCTCTGTGGTCTTAACAGCATAGTGTATGGCTGCCAATTGTTTGGCGCATTCATCGAACCCTCGTTCGACGGGCGAAAGCAGCCTGGAGAAATATCCCAGCGGTCTGGTCTCGTAACCTACTTTCTGTACAAGGACCGCTGAGATAGACTCCATCCCTGCATGCGCCTGTATGGCCATTTCCCCATCTGAATGTGGAGTGGCCAACACAGGCGCCGAGGAGAGGTCCCTTTTCAGGGTTGAAAAGGCCTCCTCCTGCGCATCAGACCACCCTTTGATTGAGGGTTCCTCTCCTCGAAGGAGTTCGTAGAGAGGTCTCGCTTTGGCCGCAAAATCCTCTATGAACTCCCTCATGAAGTTGGCAACCCCCAGGAATTTTCTCAAATCCTGTAGGGTGCCTGGGCTGGGTAACTTTACCATGGCTTCCACACGGGACGTCATGATTCCTTTGGTTCCACAGGAAATTTGGACCCCAAGGAAAGTTACCTCCGCTTTAGCCAAATTTGCCTTATGGGGACTCAGTTTGAGTCCTGACTTTGCCAGGAGTTCCAGCAGCTCTTTCAACAGAACCAAGTGTTCCTCCAAGGTTTCTGTATGCAAAAGCAGGTCATCCACGTATTGTAGGAGGCATTCCGGCTGTGAGAACACACTCAGCACAGCCGCCAATGCCTGATGGAAATACGTGGGGCTGCTATGGAACCCCTGGGGCAGTACAGCAAACATGTACTGTTTGTCCCCCACCATAAAAGCAAATTTGTACCGACACGACTCCGTGAGTTCGATGGAGAAGAACCCGTAGGCAACATCGATGGTTGAGAATACGCGGCTTTCGCCACTTATTCTGGCCATGATGTCGGGAGTTTGGGCCACCACTGGGGCTGACATTGGGGTGTATTTATTAAGGACACGGAGGTCTATGGTCAGCCTCCATGCGTTTGTGTCCTTTTTCTTAACTGGCCAGAGGGCATTGTTGCACTTCGAGTTGCCCTCAATGACCACACCCCTAGTCTTCAATTCAAGGACAGTGTCCATAATTGAATGGGTGGCCTCTGGTGGAAATCGATATTGGCGTTGAGGTGGAGGGTCAGGACCCTGTATGTCCACCAAAACGCCAATCAATCTGCCACAGTCATTCTTATTTTGGGCCCACAGATCAGGGTGCTTGTACACAATAGGCTCAAGGTCTGGATTGTGTGAGACCTCAGGCCACTTGTGTTCCAGCACATCAGTAGAGTTATCTACTGCTGGCAAAGGTGGTCCCAGACACTGGCGTTGAATGACAAACACCTTGGCTCGTCTGGGACCCTTCCACACAATGCAATTTGCCAGATCCAGGATGTTATCAGAACCGGGGTAATACCACATGAGTATCCTGAGGGTAGTGCACCTGGTAATCTGAACGATTACCTCATCAATTCTGTGGGCCTTCACCCCCCCTTGTTGGTGATCAAATCCGATCACCACACACTGAGGGCTGTTGGGGAGTAGATCATGTTTGATATTGGTAATGGAAATTTCCGCCCCAGTATCAAGCATGATTTCAGTTTCTTTATCTTTTATCGTGGCTTTTATATGGGGTCTCCCTGAAGGATCCAGTATGATTGGACATACTGGTGCCAATTCTTTAGGGACCCCTAATCTTCAATCGATATCCACCAGACTCCCAGTAGGTATTTGTGTGGTACATACTGCCACTCTTGTGCTCTGTTCCTGATCCTTAGGTGTGGAATCTCTTGATTCCACGCCCCCTGGGACATTCATGACCGCCACGCATTTTGGTGCTTGCCCTGATGAATGTCCCAGATTCATATCAACCTGTTCCCCCACAGGTCTGGCATAATTAGGCTTCATCCTGAAACCGTTATTATTGCCGTTTTTCTCCTAATTTGTCCGGTTAATCTTTAACCACTGTGGACAATTTATTTTTATGTGCCCCTCTTGTAAGCACAGGAAACAACGAAAGTTTCCTGCCCTTTCCAGCGGTGGGGCCGTGGGGCGGACAGTTGATGCATACCTCGTGTGTTGTACCCGGTCGTCTTGCGACCTACCATATACAGGCACACGCTCCCTCACTTTCACAGACTTCTTACTGAGCAGTATGTCTTGTCTACACTGCTCAATAATCATGGCTGCGTCCGTGAGGGATGGCTCCCTAGCTGCACTCAGCCGGATTGCAGTATCAAGATATGGGAATTTTTCCACAAACATGCGCACCATGCCTTGTGGAATCCCAATACCCTGATCTTTGGTAACCCTCCTGTACATCGCTTCAAACCGACTACACAATGACAAGGGTTCATCATGTATAGTAGGCTTGAACTTTGACAGGACCTCTGGAGTGACATCCCAATGACCCGTGGCCAGTCTCGTGAGTATGGAGAGGCGCTCCTCCTTATCATGAAACTGGCCATTCGTGGGTCGCATCCTCCCCGTTACCTCATACCTTTGATTAAGGTGTGTTGGTAACCATAATCTGAACAGCTCAATGCGATACTCCGGAGCCACTGAATATTTGTTACAGTGACCTTCGAAAATATCGCATGAAGCGAACGGATCTACATGGGGATCATATTTCGGGATCTCCTTGCAGATCCTTAACAGGAAGTTTATCCTTTCCATACTGGAATGGTTAGGATACACCTCTTCCTGTTTCTCCGGACGTGTTGGCGGATTGGAAGCGGAATATACCCCTCCACTTTCCTCTCCCCAACCGTTGTCCTGGTAACGGTTGCTACCCCTATTCTCCCCGGATGACGGGGTTAATTGTAGAGACCGTTCCACCTGTCCCCTAGTGTCTACCAATGCGGATGTATTATCCGTCGAAGACCCTGGCGTTGCCGCCGCTGTCTCCCCCTGTGCCATTTCCGAAACACAAACTTGTTTCGTGGGCACCATACCGTTGGTACTAGGCCTGGACAAATTGGAGATTGCCCGCTGCAAGTCTGCAATGGTTTGCGTCTTTGCAGCCAGGTCCTCCCTCATCTGAACAATCAGGGAATCCGTAGATACCGTATTGTTCCTGTACTGATTAATCTCAGTGTACAGCCGGAGTAGCTCTCTGTCCATGTCAGAGTAGAGACTGTCCTTATCCGAGAGTCTCGACTCTAACACACAGATTTCTCTGCCCCTCTCGACTGTACACTGGGCTTCGTCTTGTAATTGAACCTCTAGTGTGTGAATTCTTCTATAGTTATCAACACAACAATTGCAGTAGAAGTTTGCTTTGTCCGCAGCCTCCCATGCCTTTCTTGTGCTGGCAAGTATCTCTGTGTGTTCCGCCCTCCAAATGGTATCCTCATAGGAAAGAACCAATTTGGCTAGCATTTGGAGGCGTTTGGTGGTCTTGTTAAAGACACTCCTACTAATACAAACCCGGTCATGAGCGTACACCTGGTCCAGTAAAGCGGACCACAGCAGCTCAGCGGATTTATATGTAGTAGGAACAATGGGATTAAAAGTGCTGTTTTTGGCTAAGTGTTGGAGTGTGGAGAAGTTCATACTCACATTTTTCTGAGCCTCCATCTTCTTGTTGGTGCTGTACTTTCTTGTCCCTTGCAGCTGCTTGAAAGAAGTCCTTTTCTTCCGGATCGCTTCTTTCCGACCAGCTGGACTTTTATGTAGCTCCAACGAAGATGGATCTCTTTCCGTGACGTATCCTTCTTCTCTTACCCCAGCGACGGTGACCGTGTAAAGCAAATACAAAAATATTAATTCACAGAACAGATTGTAGATTCTCTGCAAAAGATTCTGTTTTATTTCTGGTACTCTAAGGGAAGTATCGCTACTCCTGTACGAATTATCGGGTCCTAGACGCTCAGACACTCCGCTGACCGCGTCTCTCCTGCCCGCTAATTCACAGTACTAGCGACCCTCAGCCTTATGACCAAAAATAAGCGCAAAATCCACGCAGTGGGCCTGGCTCGCCAATGTAAAGGAGGAATGTTAATCACCAATATTTATGGAAATATCGATAATTAATATTCATAAATAGGAGGAGCCGTCTAGTGATAACTCCACCTATTTATGCCTATATATAATAATAACAATACTTTCACTATGCCTTACACTGATTGCTACACTAGCTGCATGCGCCTTACTAACTAACTATCGCCAATAATTACACATTACACGGATAGTTATAAGTAACAGTATTTATTAACAACAATACACTACGCACGCAATACTAACAATACAGCACTATAATATACAGTACTAAACTACACTACATGTTCCCAAATTCCACCCACAAACTATCTATACGATACACACATTCAATATTAACAGCCCACCCACCTAGTACTATATACTATCCCTATGGGGTAGACAAAGGTTGACGGTGGTCTTACAAGGGTGTAAGCCGACCACAAAGCATTAAAGGGTTACTAGGGGTGTGTAGGGTTACCAGGGGTGTATAGGGTTACCAGGGGTGTATAGGGTTACCAGGGCAGGGGAGTAACAGGGGGGTATATACCAAGCAGGGGGGGTATATAGATAGATGTTGGGGGGTATATAGATAGAGCAGGGGGGTTTATAGTGATTGATTGTAGGGATAACAAGGGGGTATATAGTGGGGTGAATATCAGAGAGGGGTATATAGTAGTGGGGTATAGTAGGGGGGTATATAGTGGGGTGGTATATAGTAGGGAGGTATATAATGGGGTATATATCAGAGGGGTAGTATATAGTGGGGTATATAGGGATACTTAGGGTTAATGCTCGTTGTCCAGAGGTCGCTCGTTCGTCTAGGGGTGCTCGTTCGTCCAAGGGGGTCTCCTTCCTTCAGGGTGGGTGGGCGGCCGGCTCTCTTCTCACTAGTGCAGGGCCTGCCGGACTTATATGTCCGGCCGCCCGCACTGCCGTACCGCCCACACAGCGGCGCCGGTCACGTGGGCCGGCGCGGTGAGATGACGTCACTGCGCCTGCCCGCGCATCCCTGCACGCGCGCCGCAGGGCCGCGTGCACTTGCTGACAGGCGGGAGATCCTTTGATCTCCCGCCTGTAGCTCTCAGCATTCCAGACATCGCAATGGTAATTGCGATGCCAGAATGCACATAACAGAGGGAGCGGAGGTATCTCCTCTCTCTCTATTATGCTTAATTATCTCCAGCAGGACTGCAGACAATTAGAACAAAAGGATTCAAATTCTATTGAATTTGAATCCTTTTGAGTTCACCAGAATGACCGGACCTTGTCCGGTCATTCTGGCGCCTTCACCCAGATTACATCAATGTAAATGCTTGGGGCACATTTACATTGATGCATCTGTGTCCATGTAGGGGGGGGGGGGATTTATATGGTATGATACAGGGGGCATTATGATACAGGGGGCCTTATCTGATACAGGGGGCATATATGATACAGGGGGCCTATATGTAATACATATATCTATTAAGGGGGCACGTGCATATATATCAGGGGGCACATTATATGAATATCCACAGGGGCATGAATGAGCCCCTGGGGAATATCAGAGGCGGATGGGCGCAGGTGCTGGGCACATCTGCGCACATCGCCCTCTGAACATTATGCACCGCTTACATATATATATATGCACGCCCAGTAGGCATGCATATATATCTATGTATACCTGCCACCCTTCCTCAACAAGAATGCTATTATTTTCCCTTATAACCATGTTATAGGGGAAAATAATAACATCTACACAACACCGAACCCAAACCTGAACTTCTGTGAAGAAGTTCGGGTCTGGGTACCACAGTCAGTTTTTTATCACGCGTGTGCAAAACGCATTGCACCCGCGTGATAAAAACTGAACAACGGAACGCAATCGCAGTCAAAACTGACTGCAATTGGGTACCTACTCGCTCAGGTTTGCCGCAAC
The DNA here is from genome assembly GCF_905171765.1 of Bufo bufo. NCBI lineage: Eukaryota > Metazoa > Chordata > Amphibia > Anura > Bufonidae > Bufo > Bufo bufo. The sequence continues at coordinate 425,359,099 of NC_053390.1, forward strand.
ACATCCGGACCTTATCTGGACACGCTCGTGTGAACTCAGCCTAATACAGGTTATATTAATCGCATTGCGAATTCAACATAGAGTTGGGTTCCTAATGGTTGTATTGCTAGAATATAACGAAGATTGAGAATATAGTGCTATATTCCTTATATTCGTCAATTCTAGCAATAAAACCATTAGGAAATTAGCTCTAAGTTGAATTCGCAATGCGATTAATGCAGGTTATATTAATCGCATTTCGAATTCAACTTACCACACTCTGCGTCAACTACGTAATTTTCCATGGGAGTTTTGCCATGGATCCCCCTCCAGCATGCCACAGTCCAGGTGTTAGTCCCCTTGAAACAACTTTTCCATCACTATTGTGGCCAGAAAGAGTCCCTGTGGGTTTTAAAATTTGCCTGCCTATTGAAGTCTATGGCGGTTCGCCCGGTTGCGAACATTTGCGGAAATTCGCGTTCGCCGTTCGCGAACAGAAATTTTTCTGTTCGCGACATCTCTAGCTGTCACTGACATCTATTTAGAGATAAACATCCACCCATAGGACCTTTATATTCTATGGGCGGATGTGAAGTGGTTTGTGTTTTAAAAGCTAAGGAAGGGTTAAAAGTTTTTATTTTCATGCTGCAGCTGAAAATTGTGTAGAGCATTACATTTAGGCCTCTTTCACACGGGCATCATGTTTTTTGCCCGGATAAAATGCGCGATTTTTCCGCGCGAGTGCAAAACATTGTAATGCGTTTAGCACGCTCGTGAGAAAAATCTGCATGTTTGGTACCCAAACCCGAACTTCTTCACAGAAGTTCGGGTTTGGGTTAGGTGTTCTGTAGATTGTATTATTTTCCCTTATAACATGGTTATAAGGGAAAATAATAGCATTCTTAATACAGAATGCTTAGTAAAATAGGGCTGAAGGGGTTAAAAAAAAAATTATAATAATTTAACTCACCTTAATCCACTTGATCGCGCAGCCGGCATCTCTTCTGTCTTCTTCTTTGCTGTGCATAGGAATATGACCTTAAATGACGTCACTGTGCTCATCACATGGTCCAATCACATGGTTCATCACCATGGTTAGGGACCATGTGATTGGATTATGTGATGTGATGTCACCACAGGTCCTTAGCCAGCAGCTCAACATTACAGAAGAAGACCCCTCCATCACTATTTTACTTTGGATTCTGTATTCAGAATGCTATTATTTTCCCTTATAATCATGTTATAAGGGAAAATAATACAGATTGGGTCCCCAGCCCGATCGTCACCTAGCAACCATGCTTGAAAATCGCACCGCATCCACACTTGCATGAGGATGCTTGCGATTTTCACGCGGCCCCATCACTTCTATGGGGCCTGCATTGTGTGAAAAACGCAGAATATAGAGCTTGCTGCGATTTTCACGCAACGCACAAGTGATGAGTGAAAATCACAGCTCATGTGCACAGCCCCATAGAAATTTAAGGGTCAGGATTCAGTGCGGGTGCAATGCGGTCAACTCACGCATTGCACCCTTAGAGTTTCAAGATTTAGATAAAAAAAAACAAATAGAATACAAGGTGGAACAACATATTAAAGGGGTTGTCCGAGCTATATGAAAAAAATATATACAGCACTGTAAATCTGATGGTCAGCAATATATAACTAAGCTAAGCAAGTTTTAGGCAAAAATACATTCTATTTCCTCATTTCCCTGGTTCTCTTCTGGCCCTTTGCTTACCTGCAATAACAACAATCTCTGGAGTTTCCTCATGAATATTTGTGCCCCTCCCCCTGCTCTGCAAAGGGAGTGAATAAGTCTGCCCTGAGTGACATGTCTGCTTGCTGGGAGACTCAGCAGCATGTTGTATGTGTAGGACTGCAAGTCCCAGGTGTACAATGGCACTGATATACACAGAATCTTCTCCCTACCTGTTCTTGTGCAATGCTCTGTAGAACTCCTCCAGCCTGTCAGCTCCTATGCCCAGCACTTGTCTCTTCACTGCCTGCAGCTTCTCGCCAAAGCCTCCAGCTCTCTCTGCTGCTGAAGGGGTTAATCTTTCCAGAAGTATCCAGTGGGAGGGAGACACAGGGCAGAGGGCAGCAGCTCAGCCAGTGCAGGGAGGCTTGGCCAGCACTGCTAAGTCTGGGTCACAGACACATATCTGCTCCTCAGGCTTGTGTAGGAGACATCATCAGAGCAGAGAGAGAAGCTGACATCACAGGTCATGTGACCCTCAGTGAAATCTGAGAAAGGGGCAACTGCAGATGAAGTAAGTGCATGGTAAAGCACTTACATTTGCCTATTTAGAAACATACAAAGAACAAAAAAATAACTCAGACAACCCATTTAATTGTAATTTTCGAAATGTTGCTTACCTGTTGAAATGTTCATGTGGGGAACAATTTGTATGGCACAGTGTATCTGCACACTTTAAGGAAACAGAATAAATATATATATATATATATATATATATATATACACACTGCTCAAAAAAATAAAGGGAACACTTAAACAACACAATGTAACTCCAAGTCAATCACACTTCTGTGAAATCAAACTGTCCACTTAGGAAGCAACACTGAGTGACAATCAATTTCACATGCTGTTGTGCAAATGGGATAGACAACAGGTGGAAATTATAGGCAATTAGCAAGACACCCCCAATAAAGGAGTGGTTCTGCATGTGGTGACCACAGACCAGTTCTCAGTTCCTTTGCTTCCTGGCTGATGTTTTGGTCACTTATGAATGCTGGCGGTGCTTTCACTCTAGTGGTAGCATGAGACGGAGTCTACAACCCACACAAGTGGCTCAGGTAGTGCAGCTTATCCAGGATGGTACATCAATGCGAGCTGTGGCAAGAAGGTTTGCTGTGTCTGTCAGCGTAGTGTCCAGAGCATGGAGGTGCTACCAGGAGACAGGCCAGTACATCAGGAGACATGGAGGAGGCCGTAGGAGGGCAACAACCCAGCAGCAGGACCGCTACCTCCGCCTTTGTGCAAGGAGGAACAGGAGGAGCACTGCCAGAGCCCTGCAAAATGACCTCCAGCAGGCCACAAATGTGCATTTGTCTGCTCAAACGGTCAGAAACAGACTCCATGAGGGTGATATGATTGCCCGACGTCCACAGGTGGGGGTTGAGCTTACAGCACAACACCGTGCAGGACGTTTGGCATTTGCCAGAGAACACCAAGATTGGCAAATTCGCCACTGGCGCCCTGTGCTCTTCACAGATGAAAGCAGGTTCACACTGAGCACATGTGACAGACGTGACAGAGTCTGGAGACGCCGTGGAGAACGTTCTGCTGCCTGCAACATCCTCCAGCATGACCGGTTTGGCATTGGGTCAGTAATGGTGTGGGTGGCATTTCTTTGGAGGGCCGCATAGCCCTCCATGTGCTCGCCAGAGGTAGCCTGACTGCCATTAGGTACCGAGATGAGATCCTCAGACCCCTTGTGAGACCATATGCTGGTGCGGTTGGCCCTGGGTTCCTCCTAATGCAAAACAATGCTAGACCTCATGTGGCTGAAGTGTGTCAGCAGTTCCTGCAAGACGAAGGCATTGATGCTATGGACTGGCCCGCCCGTTCCCCAGACTTGAATCCAATTGAGCACATCTGGGACATCATGTCTCGCTCTATCCACCAACGTCACGTTGCACCACAGACTGTCCAGGAGTTGGCAGATGCTTTAGTCCAGGTCTGGGAGGAGATCCCTCAGGAGACCGTCCACCACCTCATCAGGAGCATGCACAGGCGTTGTAGGGAGGTCATACAGGCACGTGGAGGCCACACACACTACTGAGCCTCATTTTGACTTGTTTTAAGGACATTACATCAAAGTTGGATCAGCCTGTAGTGTGTTTTTCCACTTTAATTTTGAGTGTGACTCCAAATCCAGACCTCCATGGGTTAAAAAATTTGATTTCCATTTTTTTTATTTTTGTGTGATTTTGTTGTCAGCACATTCAACTATGTAAAGAACAAAGTATTTCAGAAGAATATTTAATTAATTCAGATCTAGGATGTGTTATTTTTGTGTTCCCTTTATTTTTTTGAGCAGTGTATATATTAGTGGATGAGTTGCTCGGGTATTTATTGCAATTTTATATTAAATAACAGTGATTTTGACAATGGCCGCCCCTTTAACGGTGACTGCCCCTTTAACAGTGACTTTCACAGTGGCCGCCCCTTTAACGGTGACCGCCTAACAGTGACTTTCACAGTGGCTGTCTCTTTAACAGTGACCGCCCCTTTAACAGTGACTTTTACAGTGGCCGCCCCGTTAACGGTGACTGCCCCTTTAACAGTGACCTTCACAGTGGCACCTCTTTAACGGTGACTGCCCCTTTAAAAGTGACTTTGACAATGGCCGCCCCTTTAATGCTGACCACCTGTTTAACAGTAACTTTCATAGTGGCGGCACCGTTAACGGCGAGCACCCCTTTAACAGTGACTTTGGTGACTGCCCCTTTAACAGTGACTTTCACGGTGGCTGCCCTTTTAACAGTGACTTTCACAGTGGCTGCCCCTTTGACAGTGACTTTCACAGTGGCTGCCTCTTTAATGGTGACCGCCTAACAGTGACTTTCACGGTGGCCGTCCCTTTAACAGAGACAGCCCCTGTGACAGTGACTTTCACAGTGGCCTCCCCTTTAACAGTGACCGCCACTTTAACGGTGACTTTCACAGTGGCCGCCCTTTAACAGTGACCGCCCCTTTAACAGTGACTTTCACAGTGGCCACCACTGTAACAGTGACCGCCCCTTTAACAGTGATTTTAACAGTGGCCGCCCCTTTAACAGTGACCGCCTCTTTAACAGTGAACTCCACGGTGCCCGCCCCTTTAACAGTGAACTCCACAGCGCCCATCCATTTAATAGTGGCCCCTGCCCCCCATTTATGTAGCAGTGTAGTTGTGCTGTAATACATCATATGACTGAATATTTCAGGACCTGCAAACTGCTAAAACCTATGATCAGTTGTTATGGCAACCTGGAGTAGGACCTGCGAGCTTCAATTGGCTGATAAGGGACATGTGACCATGTGTATGGCAGTTAGGATTTAAGTGAAAGGCTGGCAGGCTTGTATTGGATAATGCAGGTAATTTTTTGGGAATATCTCGGGAACAGTACATCCTAGAGAGCTGAGACCCCTGCAAGAACAGAAAATAAAATGGAGATGTGCACTCTCTTTAAGACAAGTGGCTGAAAATATTAAGATGGTGTTGAATGTATTAGCTTTCTACACTATGGTATGGCTTTATACATTTAAAGTATTAGAAGAGCTAATCTGCGTAGTTGGAGGATTTGAAGTTCCTAATTTAGTATTATATTATGAAGCTGTACAGCTAGCCCTGTTGGTGTGCATTTTTGCAAATTATGAAAGACTAGGTTTGGTTGACTTCAGAGGTTCACTAGCCTTTCCACTGCCTGAAGCAAAAATTTAAATTCACAGTCCAAATCCTCCTCCCCAGCACTACTGTTAGGTCTCATGCACATGACCATATCTGTTTTGCGGTCCGTAAAACATAGATCCACAAAACTCGGATGACACCTGTGAGATGTCCATGTTGGGGCTGTTTTTTTTTTTTACGTACTGTAACAACTCGGGGGCACTTAATTCTCCAGGATCACCAGCTTCTCAGCTTAGACTTTGGCACACCTCAAGAAGCCACTCCAACACTGCATATTTGGGTGCAAACTGGCCACGACCAGCTTTATTGTCACTTTTACAGGCATCAAAATATAACCCATGAACATAAATCTTCGACCGTCTGGCCACTAACTACACAGTAGTTTTCTCCCTCTATCGGAATCTGGGTGTACAACCCAGCTCCCCAAAACACAACTCAGTGCTTACCCCACACAAGGTTAGAGGGTCCCGACTCCCACAGGCCTTGGCACAGTCGGTTTGTTCCTCAGACTGGGAGCCCTGATTGAGGAACCCAGCCCACCTTTATCTGAGCTCCTCAGCTGGATGCTAATTACCTTCATTATCAGCCTGGTTGAGACACACAGAAGGAAAATCCCTATTTTCCCAGACTTTCTTCTTCTCATCCAGCTTCCTCTAAGTGAGATACACCATTTTAATGGTCCTCATATGACCCTCTGGCAGCTCCACTGCCACAGTAAACATTGACTTCAATGGGTCCGTGGCCCGCATTTTGTGTCTATGAATAGGACATGTTCTATCTTTTTGCAGAGTAAACACATGGATGCGGACAGCACACGGATGACCTCTCTTTTTTTTTGCGGACCCATAGAAATGAATAGGTCCGTGTGCAATCCGCAAAAAATGTGAATCCAACATGGATACAAAATATGGTCATGTGCATGAGGCCTTAAAGAAATATGTGAATGGATATTACCTACAACTCTACAAAACATACAAGGTAACACAGCACCACATACCTTTTAGATCCAGTGATGTTTCCTCTGATGTAAACGTTCCTCTTTCCTCTTCCTATCCGTTTGGAGATCAGACGGCATTGACTACTTCTTTCAGCCACATCCTGTCTCCACAGAGTTTGCCACACAGATATTTTAAGTTCCTCACTTTACAATCATCCTCCCCCTCCGGGTATCCCAACATAGTTATCCTGCTGCTATCCCCAATAATGTGCCCGCTGTGATCCCCAATGCACTCAAATACGATACTTTACAAAATAACTGTGCCATACAGATAGCCCCCCATAGTAATAGCAGTTCCAGTCCGCCATTAATAGTAAAACAACTGCTTACAGTACCTCGAATAGCAAGAATGCGCCCTAAGTGTGTCCCCGTTAGTAGTAATGTCCTCTATATTATGCTTAATAATAATAATACAGCCATAGTACCCCCAGTATTAATAATGCCCCAATTGGGACCTTAGAAGAAGTAGCGCCCCCCTATAGTGCTCCAAGCAGTAAGAAGGCCCCTCTATAAGGCATCCCTATAGAGCAAGCAGGACTTTAGTATCCCCAGTAGTTATAATGCCCGCTATAGTGGCCCCAGTATTTATACTGCCTCTGTAGAAGCTCCAAATATTTTTATAGCCTCTTGTAGTTCCCCCTGTAGTGCAAGTTTTTTCCAAACTAGGCCATGCCTCTAACTCCGCCCAAAACATAACTATAAACCTAATCCCACTTAGTCCCCTTCATGCTACCGCACAGTATTTATGCCCACATAGTACCCCCAGTAATGTGCTCACATAGTGCCCCCCAGTAATATGCCCACATTGTGCCCCCAGTAATATGCACACATTGTGCCACCAGTAATATGCTCACACTGTGCCTCCAGTAATATGTCCACATTGTGCCCCCAAGTAATATGCCCACATTGTGCCCCCCAGAAATATGTCCACATTGTGCCCCCAGTAATATGCCCACATTGTGCCCCCAGTAATATACCCACACTATGCCCCCAGTAGTATACCCACACTATGCCCCCCAGTAATATGCCCACATTGTGCCCCTCACAGAAACTAAAAAAATATAAACACCACATACTTACCTTCTTCCGGCTGCTCTAGTCTGTGGAGGAGGTGGAGCCCGAGGCTGACTGTTGGCCGGCCCCACCCCAAACACAGACCAGATGAGTAGAGAGTCGGCGGGGGGAGGGATAATGAAGTAGGGAGCCGATGCCAGCTCTCTGCTTCAGCATAATACAGGCAACTGTCTCTGCTTCCTATGGAAGCCGGGACAGTTGCCAGAAAGCGGGACATATCTACCCCTTACCGGGACAGCGGGACAGCCACTGTAATCACGGACTGTCCTGCCGGATCCGGGACAGTTGGGAGGTATGTTGGTAGTATATACGGTATAATGCTGCTTTCCCCACTCCTGGGGCTGTACACCTGTAGATAATGCTCCCCTGTAGTGGAAGTAGTATATATAATGCTCTCTCCAACTATAATGCCCACAGTAGTACCACAATTTGTAGACACTGAAAGTGATAATAATATTGCAATTTATGGTTATGTTCAATCCAGGACAAGGGCTGCTTGTTTTTACACTGCTAGCCCATTAGTGCTGGTGAAATCACCAGGCTCACTGCTAGGCGGAAGCCTCTGCCTAGCCTTACCCATGGAGAGCCTGTACATCACCGGATCTCCAGAAAAAGCCTTGAAAGCCTTGCCCTTAATCACACAGGGCAAGGCAGAACATCGGAGCATGAAATGCTTCGATGCTCATGTCATAGGGACTTCCTGGGTGAAAACAGTGATATATCTGGGTTCAGTTCTGAACCCAAACAACCCCTTTAAGTGCAATTAAAGTAGACACTTAATATTGTAAATTCTCTTTAGTTTCTAACAAAATTTTGGTGTAAAATGCAAATGATTGAAATGAATCATTGGCATTATTATTTGTTGGTTCCTGTAAATTTTGTCAATTTGGAACTACAATCTGTAGAGTCCCAAAGTGACAATAATGCATTTTTGCCATTTATAATTATGTTCAATCCACACATCTTTATATAAAACCTAGTGCAATTAAATTAGGCATGTAATATTGTAAATTCTCTCTAGTCTCATTACTCACAATAAGTAGCAAATCAAATGACAGCCATAATCGGATCACAGCTGGAATGTATGTATTTTAATAAGAAACAAATGACCTGATAATGATATCAGAAATAAAATTCTGGATGTTGGACAGGAAAATGAAGCCTGACAAAGAGGAAGATATTCTGTCACTAACATCTATCTCAGGAAGATAAGAATGATTCTTGAAGAGGGCCTGTAACATCTCCTGACATGTCTGCTTTAGTATTTACTTACACTCTGCACGTAATAGCAATTCTAAAGCATTAATTCTTATGACATGATGGGCCAGTCCTTTATTATTTCTGCTAGAGGTTATGGATGGATTGCTAGCATTTCGCAGTGAAGGTCCAGATGGGTGTTACCAGTTGGGGGTGTTGTCCCTGCACAATCTGACACTGGCAAGACTGATTGGATAGTGTCACCTGGTGCAGGGAATGTCAAATTACAGAGTCATAACATAACATAGGATTAGATGCTCCAGAATTGTTATCACACAGAGGATACAAGTACGGTAGCTACTAAAACAGACATCAGGAGAGATTACAGGCTCTTTTTAAGTCCAAAACATATTTGTTATTGAAAATATATTTTTTAATTGTAATGTGGTGCTCAAGATGCTTACTTTTAGGAAGACAGCCGCAGACCAGATATGGCCGGTACTTCAGTTATTTGGTCGTTTTTTTCCATCAGTTAATGCAAGCCAAAAACAGTACTCGGCTATAAGGTATAATGTAAAGATCTGCACCTGGTCTGTGTTTTTGACCCGCATCTGGTTTTGGCTCACAATATCTGATGGAAATAACTGACCAAATAAATGAACTCGACCAAAAAGTATAAGCAATTCAAGTTTAGTGATTACAACTGTTATTACAATGCCATTAATATTTTATGTTTGCAGCCACATTAAGATGCCTCTATGAACTTACTGGTTACAGATCTCAAATGAGGTGCAAAAATGTATGGGGTCATTTATCAAACTGGTGTAAAGTAGACCAAGAACAGTTGCCCATAGCAACCAATCAGATTCCACCTTTCATTCAATCAGCTGCCAAAAATGAAAGGTGGAATCTGGTTGTTATGGGCAACTAAGCAAGTTCTACTTTACACCAGTTTGATAAATGATCCAATTAATGATTACAAATACACATACTGTGATACTTTAGCTCAAATGATACAGAATTTGACTGAACAGAATATAATAAGGACAATGATATAACCTCTAAATCATTCCTTTCAGCTTCATAGGAGACACACCAATTAACTGTGTTGCTTCACACAGGCAAATTTAGGCTCTGGTTTCTATGGGTTTAATTCTCAATATTCTCCCACATATCCAAGTTCACTCTTAGTTATATTATGCCATGTAACTGAGTAAATTAGACTGTTTCTTAGGCCTCCTGCACACGACCGTTGTGTGCACCCGTGGCCGTTGCGCCGGTTTCCGTTTTTTTTCGCGGACCCATTGACTTTCAATTGGTCCGTGGAAAAATCGGAAAATGCACCGTTTTGCAGCAGCATCCGTTATCCGTGTTTCCTGTCCGTCAAAAAAATATGACCTGTCCTATTTTTTTGACAGACAACGGTTCACGGACCCATTCAAGTCAATGGGTCCGTGAAAGAACACGGATGCACACAAGATTGGCACCTGCGTCCGTGATCCGTGGCCGTAGGTTACTTTCATACAGACGGATCCGAAGATCCGTCTGCATAAAAGCTATTTCAGAGCTGAGTTTTCATAGCCCCCTATAAGACATCAGGGGCAGACCCCCCTCCCTCCCCAGTTTTAATTTCATTGGCGGCCAGTGCGGCCCCCCCGGCCCCCCTCCCTCTATTGTATTAATATCATTGGTGGCACAGTGTGCGCCCCCCCCGGCCCCCCCTCCCTCCCTTTATTGTATTATCATTGGTAGCCAGTGTGCGGCCCCCCCCGGCCCCCCCTCCCTCTATTGTATTAATATCATTGGTGGCACAGTGTGCGGCCCCTCCCTCCCTTTATTGTATTATCATTGGTAGCCAGTGTGCGGCCCCCCCGGCCCCCCCTCCCTCCCTCTATTGTATTATCATTGGTGGCCAGTGTGCGCCCCCCCCCGACCCCCCCTCTATTGTATTAATATCATTGGTGGCCAGTGTGCGGCCTCCCCTCTCCCCCCCCTAATACTTAGCAATATTAGAAGCATCATACTTACCTGCTACGCTGCCTGTGACCGGCCGGGAGCTCCTGCTACTGGTAAGTGACAGATCATTAAGCAATGCGCCGCACAGACCTGTCACTTACCAGTAGGAGGAGCTCCCGGCCGGTCACAGACAGCGCAGCAGGTAAGTATGATGCTTCTAATATTGCTAAGTAACCATGGCAACCAGGACTGCAGTAGCGTCCTGGTTGCCATGGTTACCGATCGGAGCCCCAGCGATTAAACTGGGACTCCAATCGGAACTCTCCGCTGCCACCAATGATCGGAGGGGGGGGGAGAGGGGAGGCCGCACACTGGCCGCCAGTGATATTAATACAATAGGGGGGGCCGGGGGGGGGGCGCACACTGGCTACCAATGATAATACAATAAAGGGAGGGAGGGGGGCTGGGGGGGGCAGCACACTGGCTACCAATGATAATACAATAAAGGGAGGGAGGGGGGGCGCGCACACTGGCCACCAATGATATTCAAACTGGGGAGGGAGGGGGTTCTGCCCCCTGCTGCCTGGCAGCCCCTGATCTCTTACAGGGGGCTATGATATGCACAATTAACCCCTTCAGGTGCGGCACCTGAAGGGTTAATTGTGCTGATCACAGCCTCCTGTAAGAGATCGGGTGCTGCCAGGCAGCAGGGGGCAGTCATGTACACAGTTCGTAGTATATTCTAACTTGAAGCGTCCCCATCACCATGGGAACGCCTCTGTGTTAGAATATACTGTCGGATATGAGTTTTCACGATGTAACTCAAATCCGATGGTATATTCTAACATAGAGGCGTTCCCATGGTGATGGGGACGCTTCAAGTTAAAATATACCATCGGATTGGAGAAAACTGCGATCCTATGGTATATTAACTCCTGACTTTACATTGAAAGTCAATGGGGGACGGATCCGTTTGTAATTGCACCATATTGTGTCAACGTCAAACGGATCCGTCCACATTGACTTGCATTGTAATTCAGGACGGATCCGTTTGGCTCCGCACGGCCAGGCGGACACCAAAACGACTTTTTCTTCATGTCCGTGGATCCTACAAAAATCAAGGAAGACCCACGGACGAAAAAACGGTCACGGACCAACGGAACCCCGTTTTGCGGACCGTGAAAAAATACTGTCATGTGCAGGAGGCCTTAGGCTGAGTCCCAGCAAGTAGTTCTACCCTGCAGCTCCTATCACAACTTGAACTGGACCCATTAATAGCCTCCCCCAGTTCTGAGCACACCATATCAGTCACTCCTCTCTAATTCCCTACAGTTTTCCCAAAACCCTGAAAGACAAATCTTCCTAGTTACGTCACTATCTTGGAGTAAGGGCTGTAATTAATCTTATTAGATTTAGTATTCTGCACTCTCTATTACCAATCCACATGGGTGCAATCCTACTTTCACAGGACCTGCAAGGCCAATTTGCCTACAGTAGATATTACACTATTTAGGAATGTGGATGAAGATTTATCTTGGTAAATGTGGCATTCTGAAGTATCTATTACAGCTTGACACAGTTGTAACTCAACTTTCCCAGGATCCTGAAAGGCAAACCTGCCTAGCTCTGAAACTATTTGGGAGAAGAGAAGGATTTATTCAGGTAGACTTAGTATTTAGCAGTCCCTTTTACAGCTCCAAATAATGTGTTACCTAGCATTCCTGGGACCAAGTCTACCTAGCTATGATACTGTCACGGAACCATGAACCAGACGTACAACAAGAGATAAGTGAAAATAAGAAGGTTTTATTGAAAATCAAGCTATAAAGCAAAAGTCCAAACGGATGGTGAAACCGAAGCAGAGTCCTTGCGTAGCCAGAGGTCAGGAAACCAGAAGGGTAGTCAGACGAAGCCAGGATCAGGAACCAGCAGGGTAGTCAGACGAAGCCAGGATCAGGAACCAGCAGGGAAGTCAGACGAAGCCAGGATTAGGAACCAGAAGCAGCAGCAGTCTTAGAAGCATGTGAACACAGGAGGACCAAGCAAGGAACTGACGCCACAGACCTCCTATAAATATGAGCTAGGCATCCAGCTCCTCCCAGTGGGAAGGAGGAGCCGCAGGGTGGAAGGCTACAAGAAACCCAGAAACCAAGATGGCCGCCAGCAAGCTCCTCCCAGTGGGAAGGAGGAGCCGCAGGGTGGAAGGCTACAAGAAACCCAGAAACCAAGATGGCCGCCAGCACATGTCAAACGAAGGAGAACAGCAAGAACTTAAGACCATGACAGTACCTCCCCCTCAAGGGCCCCTCCTCCGCGGAGCAAAAAACGGTTTCTGAGGGAAGCGTGCGTGGAAGGCTCGGAGCAAGGCAGGAGCATGGACGTCTGCGGAGGGAACCCAGGAACGCTCCTCTGGACCATAACCACGCCAATGGACCAAAAACTGCACCCGACCGCGGACCAGGCGTGAGTCCAGGATATTGCTCACCTCATACTCCTCATGATTGCCCACTTGGACCGGACGAGGCCGAGGAACCGAGGAAGTGAAACGATTACACACCAGTGGCTTCAACAGGGAGACATGAAACACATTGGAGATCCGCATGCCAGGAGGAAGCGCAAGGGCATAGGCTACCGGGTTTACCCTGCGAAGCACTCGGAAGGGACCAACAAAGCGAGGAGCCAGCTTGGGAGTGGGCACTCGAAGGTTGAGGTTGCGGGTGGACAACCATACACGGTCTCCGACCTGGTAGGAAGGAGCAGGCGCTCGTCTGTGATCAGCCTGGAGTTTCTGGCGCTGCGCAGAGGCCTCAAGGGACTTCTGGATCTGTACCCAAGAAGCACGTAGGACGGAAAGGTGATCCTCCACAGCAGGAATATCCTGGGGAGAGAATACCTCCGGTAACACGGCAGGTTGGAACCCATAATTGGCCAAGAAGGGAGACGTTCCAGAGGAAGAGTTCACCGCCGTGTTCCTGGCAAACTCAGCCCAAGGCAGGAGGTCAACCCAATTGTCTTGGTGATCGGAGACATAGCAACGAAGGAATTGCTCCAAGGCCTGATTGGATCGTTCTGCGGCCCCATTGGACTGAGGGTGGTAGGCCGAGGAGAAGGAGAGATGAATCCCCAACTGGGAGCAAAAGGCGCGCCAGAACCTGGACACAAACTGACTCCCCCGATCCGACACAATCTCCTTGGGCAAACCGTGCAACCGGAAGACCTCCCTGGCAAAAATCGTGGCCAACTCTTGTGCAGAAGGTAACTTCTTGAGAGGAACACAGTGGCACATTTTGGAAAACCGATCCACAATCATGAGAATGACCGTATGGCCTCGGGATGCAGGGAGGTCCACAATGAAATCCATCCCCAGGTGTGACCATGGGCGCTCCCCGGTAGCTATGGGTTGCAGAAGCCCCAACGGAAGGTGCCGAGGGGACTTACTCTGGGCACAAACGGAGCATGCCGCTACATATGCGGCGATGTCGGAACGTAGAGAAGGCCACCAGAACAGACGTGAAACAGCCCAGGACAGCTGATTCTTTCCAGGATGCCCCGCGGTCTTGGAGTTATGGTAGGTTCGCAACAACCGAGTGCGCAACTCCTCAGGCACAAAACATCTGCCGTTGGGTCTCCCAGAGGGAGCACCAGATTGAGCCGCCAAAATCTGCTCACCCAGAGGAGAGGTCAGGCTGGTGCGAATGGCGGCCAAGATCTGATTCGGAGGTATGACCGAGGTCGGAATCGACTCCTCCCTGGACAGCTCGGAGTACTGCCGTGATAAGGCATCCGCCCTGATGTTCTTGGAACCGGGTAGGTAGGAGACCACGTAATTAAAACGTGACAAGAACAGAGCCCATCTGGCCTGACGTGGTGTCAATCTCTTGGCCTCAGAAAGGTAGGTCAGATTCTTGTGGTCCGTCAGGATGAGAACCGGAACCACCGAACCCTCGAGCAAGTGCCTCCATTCTTTAAGAGCCTGCACGATGGCCAATAACTCCCTGTCACCAATCGGATAGTTGCACTCCGCGGGAGACAGTTTCCGGGAGTAAAACCCACAAGGAAGCAGAGGACCCTCTGGTGTTCTACGCTGAGACAGAAGGGCGCCTACTCCCGTCTCAGACGCGTCCACCTCGAGGACAAAGGGCAACCCAGGGTTGGGATGCGACAGAATCGGAGCCGACACAAAGGCGGACTTTAGGGCCTCAAAAGCTCGGCTGGCCTCGAGCGGCCAGACCTGGGAATTACTGCCCTTCCTGGTTAGATCCGTGAGAGGCTTGGCCAGCATGGAAAAGTCCCTGATGAACTTCCGATAATAATTGGCGAAGCCCAAAAAGCGCTGCAGGGAACGAAGACCACTGGGCTGGGGCCACTGTAAGACAGCCGAAACCTTCTCAGGATCCATGGAGAACCCCTCAGCGGAAATGATGTACCCTAAGAAGGTTACCTGGGATCGGTGAAATTCGCATTTCTCAAGCTTACCGAACAGCTTGTTCTCTCGTAACCGTTGCAACACACGTCTGACATCCAGAATGTGGGCCTCCATGGATTCAGAATATACCAAGATGTCATCCAAATAGACCACCACACACTGCTGCAACAGGTCACGGAAAACATCGTTGATGAATTCCTGAAAGACTGCGGGCGCATTGCACAACCCAAAGGGCATAACCAAGGATTCATAATGACCGGTCCTGGTGTTAAACGCGGTCTTCCACTCATCGCCCGCCTTGATCCTTACCAGGTTATATGCCGCCCTCAGGTCGAGTTTGGTAAAGACCGTGGCCCCTTTAAGGCGATCGAACAGCTCGGAAATCAAGGGTATCGGGTAAGCGTTCTTGATCGTGATGCGATTGAGACCCCTGTAATCGATGCAAGGCCTCAACTCACCGCCCTTCTTTTTCACAAAGAAAAATCCAGCCCCTGCCGGGGACGAGGATTTGCGAATGTGTCCGCGTGAAAGCGCCTCCCTCACGTACTCCTCCATGGCCTCATTCTCCGCTACCGACAGTGGATAGACCTTGCCACGAGGAGGAACGGCACCAGATTGTAACTCTATGGCACAATCGTATGGGCGGTGCGGAGGTAGGGCAACCGCACGCACCTTATCGAATACATCCCGGTACTCCTCGTATTCAGGAGGCAACAGAGAGTCCGAGGAAGTACACAGCAACCTGGCAGACCCATGGATGCAACTAGCCCCACACTGCGGTGACCACGAGAGGATCTCGGCCGATCTCCAATCGAAAGTCGGATTATGCTTCTGGAGCCAGGGGTACCCCAAGACCACCGAGTAGTGTGGAGACGAAATAACCTGGAGGCAGACCGACTCTCTGTGAACGGCACCAATGGCTATCCCCACTGGAAGGGTCTCATGAGTCACGTGTGGCGGCAGAAGGGGTCTGCCGTCTATCGCCTCAAGAGCCAGTGGGGAACCTCGAGCTTGCAGGGGAATGGAATTGGCGGCAGCGAACATACTATCAATGAACAAACCACCAGCACCAGAGTCCACCAACGCCTGGGTCGTCACCGAGCCCCCGACCCAGGAGAGGACAACAGTGATCAGTGGTTTGTCAACACGGGAAACCGGGGACGAGGAAACTCCACCCAAGATCTGCCCCCGACAGGATCTCAGGTACGAGCGTTTCCCGGACGGTTCGGACATGCCAACCGAAAATGCCCACCGAGACCACAGTACATGCATCGGCCCTCGCGTCTCCGGAGTGCCCTCTCCCCCTCGGACAGGCGAGCAAACCCCAGCTGCATGGGTTCACCCCCAAACAAGTCATCCCCAGGAGGCGTGGGAGGAGAGGGAGGCACAGGTGGGATAGCAAACGTAGGCGCCAATCTGTTAGAAGACCTCCGCAGGCTCTCCTTAAAGGAAGGTCTCTCCCTGAGTCTGGTGTCAATCAAAATCAGGAAAGAAATAAGAGCCTCGAGCTCCACAGGTAGGTCCTTAGCTGCAACCTCATCCTTCAAGGCATCCGAGAGACCATGAGAGAAAGCAGCGACCAGAGCCTCATTATTCCAGCCCACCTCTGCTGCCAGGGTACGAAACTCAATGGCGTATTCGGCTACGGATCGTGAACCCTGTCTGATGGACATAAGGAGCTTCGCAGCAGAGGCAGCACGAGCCGGCACATCGAATACCTTCCGAAGAGAAGCAACGAAACCGGAAAACTCGGCAACCACCGGATCGTTGTTCTCCCATAAAGGGCTGGCCCAGGCCAAGGCCTTGTCTGCGAGCAGCGAGATCAAGAAGCCCACCTTTGATCTCTCAGTAGGAAAGGCATGTGGCAGCAATTCGAAATAAATGCCCACCTGGTTAAGGAAACCTCGGCACTGAGTTGGCTCCCCCCCAAAGCGCTGTGGAAGAGGGGCAGAACCGGTCATACCCCGAAACACCGCAGGCGCAACAACAGGTGTCGGGGTAGACTCTGGCGCAACAACCGGAGCGGCAGTAGGAGCGAAATGAGCCGTGCGTTCAAGCAGGGTTTGCAACGCCACAGCGAACCGACCCAACAGGTGATCCTGCTGATCAAGTCTGGCAACCAGCGTGGGTAGCGAGGATGGCCCTGTACCGTCAGAATTCATGGCTTGGTCCTAATGTCACGGAACCATGAACCAGACGTACAACAAGAGATAAGTGAAAATAAGAAGGTTTTATTGAAAATCAAGCTATAAAGCAAAAGTCCAAACGGATGGTGAAACCGAAGCAGAGTCCTTGCGTAGCCAGAGGTCAGGAAACCAGAAGGGTAGTCAGACGAAGCCAGGATCAGGAACCAGCAGGGTAGTCAGACGAAGCCAGGATCAGGAACCAGCAGGGAAGTCAGACGAAGCCAGGATTAGGAACCAGAAGCAGCAGCAGTCTTAGAAGCATGTGAACACAGGAGGACCAAGCAAGGAACTGACACCACAGACCTCCTATAAATATGAGCTAGGCATCCAGCTCCTCCCAGTGGGAAGGAGGAGCCGCAGGGTGGAAGGCTACAAGAAACCCAGAAACCAAGATGGCCGCCAGCACATGTCAAACGAAGGAGAACAGCAAGAAGGTAAGACCATGACAGATACACTATGTAGGACAAAGCAGCAGGCACTTTGTTAGTGAAGACACAGACAAAACAGGCAGGCTGCGTACTTAACAGGAACATGAAGAAGGCAGATGAACAGGGTTAACTTAACCACTTCCAAACAGGGCCATTTGACCCTTTCCTGACTAGGCCTAATTTAGCAAATCTGACACATGTCACATATGTGATAATAACTTTGGAACACTTTTACTTATCCAAGCCATTCAGAGAATGTTTTCTCGTGACACATTGTACTTTATGTTAATGGTACATTTGAGTCATTATATTTCACCTTTATTTATAAAAAAAATCACTTTTTACAGTTTTCTAAATTTGAATCTATCTGCATTTAAGACAGATGTAGTGATACCTATTAATATACTCATTAATTAACATTTACCATATGTCTACTTTATGTTGGCATAATTTTGGTAATGTAATTTTATTTTTTTAGGACGTTAGAAGGTTTAGAATTTTAGAAGCACTTTTTGAAATTTTTGAGAACATTTCCAAAATAAAAATTTTAAGGACCAGTTCAGTTCTGAAGTCATTTTGAAGAGCTCACATAATAGAAAACACACATAAACACCCCATTTTAGAAACTACACCCCCACAAACTATTCAAAACAGTTTTTAGAAATGTTGTTAACTTTTTAAGTATTCCACAGAAATTAAAGCAAAATAGAGGTGAAATTTCTAATTTTCATTTTTTTTGCAGATTTTCCATATTAATCATTTTTTTCCTGTAACACATCAAGGGTTAACAATAGAGTTAAGCGAACACCTGGATGTTCGGGTTCGAGAAGTTCGGCCGAACTTCCCGGAAATGTTCGGGATCCGAACCCGACCCGAACTTCGTCCCGAACCCGAACCCCATTGAAGTCAATGGGGACCCGAACTTTTCGGCACTAAAAAGGCTGTAAAACAGCCCAGGAAAGGGCTAGAGGGCTGCAAAAGGCAGCAAAATGTAGTTAAATCCCCTGCAAACAAATGTGGGATAGGGAAATGAATTAAAATAAAAATAAAATAAATAAAAATTAACCAATATCAATTGGAGAGAGGTCCCATAGCAGAGAATCAGGCTTCATGTCAGCAGAGAATCAGTCTTCATGTCATAGCAGAGAATCAGGCTTCATGTCATAGCAGAGAATCAGGCTTCACGTCACCCACCACTGGAACAGTCCATTGTCAGATATTTAGGCCCAGGCACCCAGGCAGAGGAGAGAGGTCCCATAACATAGAATCTGGCTTCATGTCAGCAGAGAATCAGTCTTCATGTCATAGCAGAGAATCAGTCTTCATGTCATAGCAGAGAATCATGCTTCACGTCACTCCAACATTGGAACAGTCCATTGTCATATAATTTAGGCACCGGCACCCAGACAGAGGAGAGAGGTCTTATAACATAGAATCTGGCTTCATGTCAGCAGAGAATCAGTCTTCATGTCATAGCAGAGAATCAGGCTTCATGTCACCCACCACTGGAACAGGCCACTGTCAGATATTTTTAGGCCCCGGCACCCAGACAGAGGAGAGAGGTCCCATAACATAGAATCTTGCTTCAATGTCAGCAGAGAATCAGTCTTCATGTCATAGCAGAGAATCATGCTTCACGTCACCCAACATTTGAACAGTCCATTGTCATATAATTTAGGCCCCGGCACCCAGACAGAGGAGAGAGGTCCCATAACATAGAATCTGGCTTCATGTCAGCGACTCAGCAGAGAATCAGTCTTCATGTCATAGCAGAGAATAAGGCTTCATGTCACCCACCACTGGAACAGGCCACTGTCAGATATTTTTAGGCCCCGGCACCCAGACAGAGGAGAGAGGTCCCATAACAGAGATTCAGGCTTCATATCAGCAGAGAATCAGTCTTCATGTCATAGCAGAGAACCAGGCTTCATGTCACCCACCACTGGAACAGGCCACTGTCATATATTTTTAGGCCCCGGCACCCAGACAGAGGAGAGAGGTCCCATAACAGAGATTCAGGCTTCATATCAGCAGAGAATCAGTCTTCAGTCATAGCAGAGAACCAGGCTTCATGTCACCCACCACTGGAACAGGCCACTGTCAGATATTTTTAGGCCCCGGCACCCAGACAGAGGAGAGAGGTCCCATAACAGAGATTCAGTCTTCATGTCATAGCAGAGAACCAGGCTTCATGTCACCCACCACTGGAACAGGCCACTGTCAGATATTTTTAGGCCCCGGCACCCAGACAGAGGAGAGAGGTCCCATAACAGAGATTCAGGCTTCATGTCAGCAGAGAATCAGTCTTCATGTCATAGCAGAGAACCAGGCTTCATGTCACTCACCACTGGAACAGGCCACTGTCAGATATTTTTAGGCCCCGGCACCCAGACAGAGGAGAGAGGTCCCATAACATAGAATCTGGCTTCATGTCAGCAGAGAATCAGTCTTTATGTCATAGCAGAGAATCATGCTTCACGTCACCCAACATTGGAACAGTCCATTGTCATATAATTTAGGCCCCGGCACCCAGACAGAGGAGAGAGGTCCCATAACATAGAATCTGGCTTCATGTCAGCGACTCAGCAGAGAATCAGTCTTCATGTCATAGCTGAGAATCAGGCTTCATGTCACCCACCACTGGAATAGGCCACTGTCAGATATTTTTAGGCCCTGGCACCCAGACAGAGGATAGAGGTCCCATAACAGAGATTCAGGCTTCATGTCAGCAGAGAATCAGTCTTCATGTCATAGCAGAGAATCAGGCTTCATGTCACCCACCACTGGAACAGGCCACTGTCAGATATTTTTAGGCCCCGGCACCCAGACAGAGGAGAGGTTCATTCAACTTTGGGTTGCCCCGCAATATAATGGTAAAATGAAAATAAAAATAGGATTGAATATGGAAGTGCCCTGGAGTACAATAATATATGGTTAATGGGAGGTAGTTAATGTCTAATCTGCACAAGGGATGGACAGGTCCTGTGGGATCCATGCCTGGTTCATTTTTATGAACGTCAGCTTGTCCACATTGCCGGGCAGGCCAGCACCTCCAAGGCATAAAAGGCTAGCTCTGGCCACGTGGACAATTTGGAGACCCAGATGTTGAATGGGGCCGAACCATCAGTCAGTACGTGGAGGGGTGTGCACACGTACTGTTCCACCATGTTAGTGAAATGTTGCCTCCCACTAACACGTTCCTTTTCCACATCTCTGCCATGCTAACCCTGCCCTCAGAGGAGCTGGCCGTGACACAGCTGCGTTGGCGACCTCTTGCTCCTCCTCTGCCTTCGCCTTGGGCTTCCATTTGTTCCCCTGTGACATTTGGGAATGCTCTCAGTAGCGCGTCTACCAACGTGCGCTCGTACTCGCGCATCTTCCTATCACGCTCCAGTGCAGGAAGTAAGGTGGGCACATTGTCTTTGTAACGTGGATCCAGCAGGGTGGCAACCCAGTAGTCCGCACACGTTAAAATGTGGGCAACTCTGCTGTCATTGCGCAGGCACTGCAGCATGTAGTCGCTCATGTGTGCCAGGCTGCCCAGAGGTAAGGACAAGCTGTCCTTTGTGGGAGGCGTATCGTCATCAGCCTGCGTTTCCCCCCAGCCACGCACCAGTGATGGGCCCGAGCCGCGTTGGGTGCCACCCCGCTGTGAACATGCTTCATCCTCATCCTCGTCCTCCTCGTCCTCCAGTAGTGGGCCCTGTCTGGCCACATTTGTACCTGGCCTCTGCTGTTGCAAAAAACCTCCCTCTGAGTCACTTCGAAGAGACTGGCCTGAAAGTGCTAAAAATGACCCCTCTTCCTCCTCCTTCTGGGCCACCTCCTCTTCCATAATCGCCCTAAGTGTTTTCTCAAGGAGACATAGAAGTGGTATTGTAACGCTGATAACGGCGTCATCGCCACTGGCCATGTTGGTGGAGTACTCGAAACAGCGCAACAGGGCACACAAGTCTCGCATGGAGGCCCAGTCATTGGTGGTGAAGTGGTGCTGTTCCGCAGTGCGACTGACTCGTGCGTGCTGCAGCTGAAACTCCACTATGGCCTGCTGCTGCTCGCACAGTCTGTCCAGCATGTGCAGGTGGAGTTCCACCTGGTGGGCACGTCGCATATGAGGCGGTGAGCGGGAAGGCCGAAGTTACGCTGTAGCGCAGACAGGCGAGCAGCGGTAGGATGTGAACGCCGGAAGCGCGAACAGACGGCCCGCACTTTATGCAGCAGCTCTGACATATCGGGGTAGTTGCGAATGAACTTCTGCACCACCAAATTCAGCACATGCGCCAGGCAATGGATGTGCGTCAAATCGGCTAGTCCCAGAGCTGCAACGAGATTTCGCCCATTATCGCACACCACCAGGCCGGGCTTGAGGCTCACCTGCAGCAACCACTCGTCGGTCTGTTGTTCTATACCCCGCCACAACTCCTGTGCAGTGTGGGGCCTGTCCCCCAAACATATGAGTTTCAGAATGGCCTGCTGACGTTTACCCCGGGCTGTGCTGAAGTTGGTGGTGAAGGTGTGTCGCTGACTGGATGAGCAGGTGGAAGAAGAGGAGGAGGAAGCTGAGTAGGAGGAGGAGGAGACAGGAGGCAAAGAATGTTGCCCTGCGATCCTTGGCGGCGGAAGGACGTGCTCCAAACAGCTCTCCGCCTGGGGCCCAGCCGCCACTACATTTACCCAGTGTGCAGTTAGGGAGATATAGCGTCCCTGGCCGTGCTTACTGGTCCACGTATCTGTGGTTAGGTGGACCTTGCCACAGATGGTGTTGTGCAGTGCACACTTGATTTTATCGGATACTTGGCTGTGCAGGGAAGGCACGGCTCTCTTGGAGAAGTAGTGCCGGCTGGGAACAACATACTGTGGGACAGCAAGCGACATGAGCTGTTTGAAGCTGTCTGTGTCCACCAGCCTGAATGACAGCATTTCATAGGCCAGTAGTTTAGAAATGCTGGCATTCAGGGCCAGGGATCGAGGGTGGCTAGGTGGGAATTTACGCTTTCTCTCAAATGTTTGTGAGATGGAGAGCTGAACGCTGCCGTGTGACATGGTTGAGATGCTTGGTGACGCAGGTGGTGGTGTTGGTGGTACATCCCATGTTTGCTGGGCGGCAGGTGCCAACGTTCCTCCAGAGGCGGAGGAAGAGGCAGAGGCGGCAGCAGCAGAAGAGGCCGAGGCGGCAGCAGCAGAAGAGATAGCAGGGGGAGCCTGAATGACTTCCTTTTTTTTTAAGGTGTTTACTCCACTGCAGTTCATGCTTTGCATGCAGGTGCATGGTCATGCAGGTTGTGCTAAGGTTCAGAACGTTAATGCCTCGCTTCAGGCTCTGATGGCACAGCGTGCAAACCACTCGGGTCTTGTCGTCAGCACATTGTTTGAAGAAGTGCCATGCCAGGGAACTCCTTGAAGCTGCCTTTGGGGTGCTCGGTCCCAGATGGCGGCGGTCAGTAGCAGGCGGAGTCTCTTGGCGGCGGGTGTTCTGATTTTGCCCACTGCTCCCTCTTTTGCTACGCTGTTGGCTCGGTCTCACCACTGCCTCTTCCTCCGAACTGTGAAAGTCAGTGGCACGACCTTCATTCCATGTAAGGTCTAGGACCTCATCGTCCCCTGCATCGTCTTCCACCCAGTCTTGATCCCTGACCTCCTGTTCAGTCTGCACACTGCAGAAAGACGCAGCAGTTGGTACCTGTGTTTCGTCATCATCAGAGACGTGCTGAGGTGGTATTCCCATGTCCTCATCATCAGGAAAAATAAGTGGTTGTGCGTTAGTGCATTCTATCTCTTCCACCCCTGGGGAAGGGCTAGGTGGATGCCCTTGGGAAACCCTGGCAGCAGAGTCTTCAAACAGCATAAGAGACTGCTGCATAACTTGAGGCTCAGACAGTTTCCCTGATATGCATGGGGGTGATGTGACAGACCGATGGGCTTGGTTTGCATGCGCCATCTGTGCGCTTTCTGCAGAAGACTGGGTGGGAGATAATGTGAACGTGCTGGATCCACTGTCGGCCACCCAATTGACTAATGCCTGTACCTGCTCAGGCCTTACCATCCTTAGAACGGCATTGGGCCCCACCAAATATCGCTGTAAATTCTGCTGGCTACTGGGACCTGAGGTAGTTGGTTCACTAGGACGTGTGGCTGTGGCAGAACGGCCACGTCCTCTCCCAGCACCAGAGGGTCCACTAACACCACCACGACCATGTCCACGTCCGCGTCCCTTATTAGATGTTTTCCTCATTGTTCCCGTTCACCACAATTTTGAGAATGGCAAATTTGGGAATGCTTTTTCAACCCAGAACAAAAAGTCTGCTTTTACGGTCACTACAAATAACTTGACCAGCTAAAACTGTGCAGATTTGGTTGAATACAGATGTGAGACCTGTTTTTCTTTTGCGCTGTGTGACAGTTATAGGTTTAATCACAGAATGACACTTCTATCAGCACGCTAGCGTGTGTCTTAGGTTTTTCTGAATGACACTATCAATACCTTCAATGTAAGATTTTCTTTTTGGGATAGATTTCAAGTAGGCCTCAAATACCACAAACTAGTTATTTTGAGAATGGCAAATTTGGGAATGCTTTTTCAACCCAGAACAAAAAGTCTGCTTTTACGGTCACTACAAATAACTTGACCAGCTAAAACTGTGCAGATTTGGTTGAATAGAGATGTGAGACCTGTTTTTTTTTGCGCTGTGTGACAGTTATAGGTTTAATCACAGAATGACACTTCTATCAGCACGCTAGCGTGTGTCTTAGGTTTTTCTGAATGACACTATCAATACCTTCAATGTAAGATTTTCTTTTTGGGATAGATTTCAAGTAGGCCTCAAATACCACAAACTAGTTATTTTGAGAATGGCAAATTTGGGAATGCTTTTTCAACCCAGAACAAAAAGTCTGCTTTTACGGTCACTACAAATAACTTGACCAGCTAAAACTGTGCAGATTTGGTTGAATAGAGATGTGAGACCTGTTTTTTTTTGCGCTGTGTGACAGTTATAGGTTTAATCACAGAATGACACTTCTATCAGCACGCTAGCGTGTGTCTTAGGTTTTTCTGAATGACAGTATCAATACCTTCAATGTAAGATTTTCTTTTTGGGATAGATTTCAAGTAGGCCTCAAATACCACAAACTAGTTATTTTCAGAATGGCAAATTTGGGAATGCTTTTTCAACCCAGAACAAAAAGTCTGCTTTTACGGTCACTACAAATAACTTGACCAGCTAAAACTGTGCAGATTTGGTTGAATAGAGATGTGAGACCTGTTTTTTTTTGCGCTGTGAGACAGTTATAGGTTTAATCACAGAATGAAACTTCTATCAGCACGCTAGCGTGTGTCTTAGGTTTTTCTGAATGACACTATCAATACCTTCAATGTAAGATTTTCTTTTTGGGATAGATTTCAAGTAGGCCTCAAATACCACAAACTAGTTATTTTCAGAATGGCAAATTTGGGAATGCTTTTTCAACCCAGAACAAAAAGTCTGCTTTTACGGTCACTACAAATAACTTGACCAGCTAAAACTGTGCAGATTTGGTTGAATAGAAATGTCAGGTCTATTTTTTAGGGGCTGGGTGACAGGCTCAACTTGCCCCTGATGTAATATATGGCCAAAAAATAACCACACTGTTGATGGTTAAATGCACTTGGGTGACACAGGCTCAGCCTGCACCAGATGTAGTATACGGCCAAAAAATAACTAGACTGTTGATGGTTAAATGCACTTCTTTGACACAGGCTCAGCCTGCAGCTAATGTAGTATATGGCCAAAAAATAACCAGACTGTTGATGGTTAAATGCACTTCGGTGACACAGGCTCAGCCTGCAGCTGATGTAGGATATAGCACAAAATAACCACACTATCGATGGTTAAATACACTTGGTGATAGCTCGTGCTGGCGCACCACAAGTCACAAAATGGCCGCTGATCACCCCAGAAAAAAAGTGATCTAAAAACGCTCTGGGCAGCCTCAAAAAAGTGAGCAAGTCAATAATAGCACTTCAATGATCCACAGCTGCAGATCGATCACAGAATGAAGTCTTTTGGAGGAGTTAATCTGCCTAATCTCGCCCTAACGTCGCAGCTGCAACCTCTCCCTATACTGATCATAGCAGAGTGACGTGCGGCGCTACGTGACTCCAGCTTAAATAGAGGCTGGGTCACATGGTGCACTGGCCAATCACAGCCATGCCAATAGTAGGCATGGCTGTGATGGCCTCTTGGGCCAAGTAGTATGACGCTTGTTGATTGGCTGCTTTGCAGCCTTTCAAAAAGCGCCAAGAAAGCACCGAACACCGAACCCGAACCCGGACTTTTACGAAAATGTTCGGGTTCGGGTCCGTGTCACGGACACCCCAAAATTCGGTACGAACCCGAACTATACAGTTCGGGTTCGCTCATCCCTAGTTGTGACCAAACAGTTCAATTTTAGTCTCATCACTCCAAATGACTTTGTACCAGAAGGTTTGAGGCTTGTCTCTGTGCTGTTAGGCATATTGTAAGCTGGATACTTTGTGGTATTTGTGTAGTAATGGCTTTCTTCTGTCAACTCGACCATGCAGCCCATTTTTCTTCAAGTGTCTTTTTATTGTGCATCTTGAAACAGCCACACCACATTCTTTCAGAGAGTCCTGTTTTTCACCTGACGTTATTTTGGGTTTTTCCTTGCATTCCGAACAATTTTGAATCCCGGCAATATGAATGCAGTAACGTATCAGCAAATACTGGAGGAAAATTTGCACTTATCATCCCGGAAGCTGCGCATGGACGTACTTGGATATTCCATCATGACATTGATCCAAAACACAAGGCCAAGTCGACCTGTCATTGGCTACAGCAAAATAAATTGAAGGTTCTGGAGAGGCCATCTCAGTCTCCAGACCTCAATATCATTGAGCCACTCTGGGGAGACCTCAAACGTGCCGTTCATTCAAGACAGCCCAAGAATTTAGGGGAACTGGAGGCTTTTCGCCAGGAAGAATGAGCAGCTTTACCATCTGAGAAGATAAAGAGCCTCATCCACAGCTATAAAGACTTCAAGCTATCATTGATGTTAAAGGTGGCAATTCATGGTATTAAGAACTGGGGTATGTAAACTTTTATCAGGGTCATTTGGGTAGAGTAGTTTGTGTTGTGATTATGATTTTTTTAAAAAGTAAACACAGTTGTTTGACAATAATTGGCTTCAGCCAACCACTAACCATAAGTGACAGAAAAGTTTTTGTGTTATCATTCATATTCTCTGAACAATGATTAAGAAATGATAAATTCTGCAAGGGTATGTAAACTTATGAGCACAACTGTAAACACAGGCAAAATGCAGGAAAATTGCAGAAGCACAAGAATTTAACACCTTTGTTGGTCACAAGGAACCTTAAAGCTCAAGAGCCTTCTTTTTGGAGTGGGTGCCTTAAAGTGATTGACCTCTTTTTACTATTGATTACCTATCCTTGTTACCCCCATTTATCAGGGGCACATTAAGTTTATCATAGGCCTAGGGTTGTTTACCCATTTGGGGCCTCTTCTCTCCATTTTCCCAAACATCTTCTCTTTGCCACCTCATATTAATTTTTTTTTTGGTAAATATTAACCCCTTAAGGACTCGGCCCTATTTCACCTTACGGACTTGGCCATTTTTTGCAAATCTGACCAGTGTCACTTTAAGTGCTGATAACTTTAAAACGCTTTGACTTATCCAGGCGATTCTGAGATTGTTTTTCCGTCACATATTGTACTTCATGACACTTGTAAAATGAAGTAAAAAAAAATACTTTTTATTTATAAAAAAATACCAAAGTTTCAATTTCTCTACTTCTATAATACATAGTAATACCTCCAAAAATAGTTATTACTTTACATTCCCCATATGTCTACTTCATGTTTGGATAATGTTGGGAATGATATTTTTTTTGGGGGGGGATGTTACAAGGCTTAGAAGTTTAGAAGCAAATCTTGAAATTTTTCAGAAATTTTCAAAAACCCAATTTTTAGGGACCAGTTCAGGTCTGAAGTCACTTTGCGAGGCTTATATAATAGAAACCACCCAAAAATGACCCCATTCTATAAACTACCCCCCTCAAGGTATTCAAAACTGATTTTACAAACTATGTTAACCCTTTAGGTGTTCCACAAGAATTAATGGAAAATAGAGATACAATTTCAAAATTTCACTTTTTTGGCAGATCTTCCATTTCTAATAATTTTTTTCCAGTTACAAAGCAAGGGTTAAAAGCCAAACCGAACTCAATATTTATGGCCCTGATTCTGTAGTTTACAGAAACACCCCATATGTGGTCGTAAACTACTGTACGGGCACACGGCAGGGCGCAGAAGGAAAGGAATGCCATACGGTTTTTGGAAGGCAGATTTTGCTGGACTGTTTTTTTTGACACCATGTCTCATTTGAAGCCCCCCTGATGCAACCGTAGAGTAGAAACTCCATGAAAGTGACCCCATCTAAGAAACTACGCCCCTCAAGGTATTCAGAACAGATTTTACAAACGTCATTAACCCTTTAAGTGTTCCACAAGAGTTATTGGCAAATGGAGAAGAAATTTCAGAATTTCAATTTTTTGGCAAAGTTTCCATTTTAATCCATTTTTCCCAGTAACAAAACAAGGGTTAGCAGCCAAACAAAACTCAATATTTATGGCCCTGATTCTGTAGTTTATAGAAACACCCCATATGTGGTCATAAACAGCTGTACGGGCACACGGCAGAGCACAGAAGGAAAGGAATGCCATATGGTTTTGGAAGGCAGATTTTGCTGGACTGTTTTTTTTTGACACCATGTTCCATTTGAAGCCCCCCTGATGCACCCCTAGAGTAGAAACTCCAAAAAAGTGGCCCCATTTTAGAAACTATGGGATAGGTTGGCAGTATTGTTGGTACTAGTTTAGGGTACATATGATTTTTGGTTGCTCTATATTACACTTTTTGTGAGGCAAGATAACAAGAAATAGCTGTTTTGGCACCGTTTTAATTTTTTGTTATTTACAACATTCATCTGACAGGTTAGATCATGTGATATTTTTATAGACCAGGTTGTCATGGATGAGGCGATACCTAATATGTGTACTTTTTTTATTTATGTAAGTTTTACACAATGATTTCATTTTTGAAGCCAAAAAAATCATGTTTTAGTGTTTCCATAGTCTGAGAGACATAATTTTTTCAGTTTTTGGGCGATTACCTTGGGTAGGGTATGATTTTTGCGGGATGAGATGACGTTTTTATTGGCATATTTTGGGGTGCGTGTGACTTTTTGATCGCTTGCTATTACACTTTTTATGATGTAAGGTGACAAAAAATTGTTTATTTAGCACAGTTTTTATTTGAAATTTTTTACGGTGTTCATCTGAGGGGTTAGGTCATGTGATATTTTTATAGAGCCGGTCAATACGAACGCGGCGATACCAAATATGTATACTTTTTTTTTATTTATGTATGTTTTACACAATAACAGTTTTTTTTAAACAAAAAATATGATGTTTTAGTGTCTCCATATTCTGAGCTATAGTTTTTTTATTTTTTTGGACGATTGTCTCAGGTAAGGGCTCATTTTTTGCAGGATGAGGTGACGGTTAGATTGGTACTATTTTGGTGGGCAAACGCCTTTTTGATCGCTTGCTGTTGTAATTTTTGTGATGTAAGGTGACAAAAAAATTGTTTATTTAGCACAGTTTTATTTTTACGGTGTTCATCTGAGGGGTTAGGTCATGTAATATGTTTATAGAGCCGGTCGATACGGACGCGGCGATACCTAATATGTATACTTTTTTTTTTTACTTTATTTGGGGAAAATTACGTTTTTTTCAACTTTTTTTTTCACTTTTTTTTTTACTTACTTTGGGACTTGAACTTTTGGGGGTCTAATCCTTTACAATGCATTCCAATACTTCTGTATTGGAATGCATTGGCTGTATGAGTAATACTGTGTGTATTACTCATACAGCTTCCGGCCTGTGAGATCCAGGGGGCTGGATCTCACAGGTTCGTCACCGGAAGGAAGCGCGATGCCTTCCTTAGACATCGCGCTGCCTTCCATGCCATCGGATCCCTCCCACAGCCGCATGGGGACCCGATGTCACCGCCGACCACCGCCGCAGCACCAGGTAAAAGCCGCAAAACCGCAGGTTTGAATTTATACTGACCTCCCCCGGCGTTGTGACAGGATGCCCGCTGAATGATTTTAGCGGGCATCCTGTCACAATTAACCCCCGCCGCGCCGCAATCTACTTTTAAACTTAGGACGTACCGGTACATCCTGAGTCCTTAAGGACTCGGCAAACGTGGCGTACCGGTACGTCCTAAGTCCCTAAGGGGTTAAAGAAAACTGTACCATACTTACAAAAAGTTAGGGATATTTGGCTTGTGGGTGAAATTTCAGGATGAACCTAAAATGCACTCTAACCTTTACAGGTGAACTTACTCTGACCTTCTCTAAACGTTTGAATGCACATGTCCAACTGTTTAGTGTTCCAGTACTCTTTGCAAAACTTGCTGTTCTCTAACAAGGAGCTTAACAGCACAATTCACAAATCGCCAAATACATTTCCTGATTCTATTAGAATTGATATTTAAACAATCCTCTTCATCATGCTGTTCACAGTTTAACATTATGAGACCAAGGCGACCACTAAAAATTGATTAGCAGTACCTCGCCATTGCAAGGCTTCAAGCAGGATGTTCTCAGACGGAAGTGGCCACTGAACTTAGAGTGTCACAGAGTGTCATCAGCACGTTTCAACGGAGATAGAGAGAGACTGGAAGAGTCATAGAAAGGCATAGAAGTGGACATTCTTTGCCCACATCCCACACTGTGACCAATGCCCAAATGATGATGCCACATGACTCCAGGCACATTTAAGGGAGGTGAGAGGCACCCAAGTGTCACGTCAGACCATTCAAAACCATTTACATCAGCATGGTCTGTGTGCTGGATGACCTGCAAGGGTACCTGACCACACCAGTAGGCACAGGCATCATTGTCTTGCATGGGCCAGGGAAATTCTACAATGGACGAGGGACCAATGGGCCTCCATGCTGTTCACTGATGAAAGTCGATTCACACTAAGCAGAAATGATGGCCGCCAATGATTTTGGAGACGTCAAAGAGAGCGCTATGCATCTGCCACTGTCGTCACCAGACAAGCCTTTGAAAGTCGATTCACACTAAGCAGAAATGATGGCCGCCAATGATTTTGGAGACGTCAAAGAGAGCGCTATGCATCTGCCACTGTCGTCACCAGACAAGCCTTTGGTGGTGGTT
Source organism: Bufo bufo (assembly GCF_905171765.1). Lineage (NCBI taxonomy): Eukaryota > Metazoa > Chordata > Amphibia > Anura > Bufonidae > Bufo > Bufo bufo. Next base: position 425,390,025 of record NC_053390.1, read on the forward strand.
ATGTTACAGTGTGGACAGGTGTGTCTAGTCAATATGGAACTGCCATACAGAGATGGCCTTGCGGATCGCCCAGCGGATGTTTTTCGTGGCGAACTTTGCACTTTCCCGATTCACCGAACATGAGAACATATGGCGATGTCCGCCGGGGCCATATTCTTTTGCATTGTGCCGAACTTTGACCCATGACACATCCATCAGGTGGAACAGGACAGCCAATTGAGATGTTTCAGCACATGGACACACCCCCATCCTATCAAAGAGCCCGATCTGGCAGCCAATCTGTGTTTTGCCAGTGTAGGGAGAGGTTGCTTTGTGGAGCAAGGACAGGCTGTTAGGGACACCAAACGCTAGCTATTAGGGCCACAAACGTCCTTTTAAAGACTAGTATAGGTGTGCTATAGATAGGTGTGATATACTGAGGGGTGTGATATACTTATAATATGCTTTCTAACATAGTAAGTATATAGTGCATTTGCATTGTGCAGCAGTTGAGTGCGGTTCTGCTGCGATACCGCAGCTATATAGAGAGACAAGTGCTATTGGAACAATTAATTGCAATGGGTGTGATATACCTGTTGCCCCCCAAAAAATGATTGAGGGGTGTGTGATACCTTCTTCCACAAAATACTGATTAAGGGGTTTGATATACCTGCTTCCACCAAATATTGTTTGATGGATGCAATATACCTGCTTCCACAAAATACTGATTAAGGGGTTTGATATACCTACTTCCACTAAATATTGATTGAGGGCTGCAATATAACTGCTTCCACAAAATACTGATTAAGGGATTCGATATACCTGTTTCCACCAAATATTGATTGAGGGCTGCGATATACCTGCTTCCACATAATATTAATCAAGGGGTTTGATATACCTGCTTCCACAAAATACTGATTGAGGGCTACAATATATCTGCTTCCACAAAATACTGATTAAGGTGTTTGATATGCCTGCTTCCACAAAATATTGATTAAGGGATTTGATATACCTGTTTCCACAAAATATAGATTGAGGCCTGCAATATACCTGCTTCCACAAAATACAGATTAAGGGGTTCAATATACCTGTTTCCACCAAATATTGATTGAGGCCTGCGATATACCTGCTTCCACAAAATACTGATTAAAGGGTTTGATATACCTGCTTCCACAAAATTCTCAATTGAGGGCTGCGATATACCTGCTTCCAAAAAATACTGATTAAGGGGTTTGATATACCTGCTTCCATCAAATATTAATTGAAGGCTGCAATATAACTGCTTCCACAAAATACTGATTAAGGGATTCGATATACCTGTTTTCACCAAATATTGATTGAGGGCTGCGATATACCTGCTTCCACAAAATACTGATTAAGGGTTTCAATATACATGTTTCCACTAAATATTGATTGAGGGGTGCAATATACCTGCTTTCACATAATATTGATTAAGGGGTTTCATATACCTGCTTCCACAAAATTCTCAATTGAGGGCTGCGATATACCTGCTTCAAAAAAATACTTATTAAGTGGTTTGATATACCTGTTTCCACCAAATATTGAATGAGGCCTACGACATACCTGCTTCCACAAAATACTGATTAAGGGGTTAGATATACCTGCTTCCACAAAATACTGCTTGATAGCTGCGATATACCTGCTTCTACAAAATACTGATTAAGGGAGTTGATATACCTGCTTCCGCAAAATACTGATTGAGGGCTACGATATACCTGCTTCCACAAAATACTGATTAAAGGTTTTGATATACCTGCTTCCACAAAATACTGATTAAAGGTTTTGATATACCTGCTTCCACAAAATACTGATTGAGGGCTAGGATATACCTGCTTCCACAAAATACTGATTAAAGGGTTTGATATACATGCTTCTACAAAATACTGATTGAGGGCTACGATATTCCTGCTTCCACAAAATATTGATTAAGGGGTTTGATATGCATGCTTCCGCAAAATACTGATTGAGGGCTACGATATATCTGCTTCCGCAAAATACTGATTGAGGGCTACGATATATCTGCTTCCGCAAAATACCAATTAAGGGTTTGATCTACATTTTTCCACCAAATATTGATTGAGGCCTGCGATATACCTGCTTCCACAAAATATTGATTAAGGGGTTTAATATACCTGCTTCCACAAAATAATGATTAAGTGTTTCGATATTCCTGTTTCCACCAAAAATTGATTGAGGCCTACGATATACCTGATTCCACAAAATACTGATTAAGGGGTTCGATATGCCTGCTTCCACAAAATATTGATTGAGGGCTACGATATACCTGCTTCCACAAAATACTAATTAAGGGGTTTGATATACCTGTTTCCACCAAATCTTAATTGAGGCCTACGATATAACAGCGTCCACAAAATACCAATTAAGGGGTTCGATATACCCATTTCCACCAAATATTGATTGAGGCCTGCGATATACCTGCTTCCACAAAATACTGATCAAGGGTTTTGATATACCTGTCGCCACCCAAAATTTATTGAGGCCTACGATATACCTGATTCCACAAAATACTGATTAAGGGGTTTGATATACGGATGTAGCAGGGTTAACACACATGCTTTATGAGACATGTTATCTAAACTAAATGCAACTAAATGCGTTTAGCAATTGCCTTTCAATAGCTTTTGTTTCAAGATAACGCGATGAGTTAAGAAATTTGAGTTAAGAGTGTGTGTGTTACCCCTGCTACATCTGTACCTGCTTCCACAAAATACTGATTAAAGGCTGCGATATACCTGCTTCCACAAAATACTGATTAAAGGCTGCGATATACCTGCTTCCACAAAATACTGATTAAGAGGTTTGATATACTTGCTTCCACAATATATTAATTTAGGGCTGCGATATACCTGCTTCCACAAAATACTGATTAAAGGGTTTGATATACCTGCTTTCACAAAATACTGATTAAAAGGTTTGATATACCTGTTTCCACCAAATATTGATTGAGGCCTGCAATATACCTGCTTCCACAAAATACTGATTAAGGGGTTTAATATACCTGATTTCGCAAAATTCTGATTGAGGGGTACGATATAACTGCTTCCACAATATACTGATTAAGGGATTCGATATACCTGTTTCCACCAAATATTGATTGAGGCCTGCGATATACCTGCTTCCACAAAATACTGATTGATGGCTGCTATATACCTGCTTCCACAAAATTCTGATTGAGGGCTGGGATATACCTGCCTCCACAAAATGACACACGTGCCGCGCATGGCACACATCCCGAACTTAGTCATGGAGCGATTCGTTGCCAAATACCCCGGGGTTCAGAACATATTGCGGGAGGCCAGGAAAATCTCTGGCCATTTTAGAAGATCTTACATGGCGATGGCTCGCCTTGCTGACGTCCAGCGGCGACACCACCTGCAAGTCAGACGTCTGATTTGTGACAGCCAGACGCGCTGGAACTCCACCTTGTATATGTTTGATAGGCTGCTCCAGCAGCAACATGTCGTTAACGACTTCCTGTACGAACTCTGCAGCAGGACGGATTCTGGGGAGGTTGTTTTCTATTCACCGCGCCAGTGGCTGCTCATGCGCGACACATGCAGACTTCTGCGGCCATTTAATAAGATCTCCAAACCGGTCAGTCGCAGCCAGAGTGCCATCAGTGACATCGTACCTTACGCCTTCTTTCTGGAGCGTGCATTGCGTAGTGTCATTGATCAAGCCGTCGAGGAAAAGGAGCTAAAAGATGAGGAAGTCGCAATGCTGGATGAATTCCCAGGGGGGCTACTCCATCTGAGACAAGTCAGGAGAAGTCCGAATAGGAGTCAGAGGCGGATGGTGGCTGGGAGGAGGAAAAGGAGCAAGAAGAGCAGGCTTGGAGGGGGAATTTTAAACATTTTGAGGATCCCAGGTGTTGTCCGTGGCTGGGGGGAGGAGACCGAGGACGGCATTCTCCTGGGCGATGAGCAGGAGCCAGGGAGCTCTACCGCTTCCAATTTAGTGCAAATGGGGGCCTTTATACTCCAGTGTTTGAAGAGGGACCCCCATATAAAAAGCATAAAGGGCAAGGACCAGTACTGGGTGTCAACGTACTTAGACCCCCGGTACAAACACAAAATGGCGGACTTGTTACCAGCATTACAAAGGGCTGGCAAAATGCAGCATTTTCAGGCCTTGCTGCGAGAGATGCTGCATTCTGCTGTTGTGGGCACTGGCAGAGGAATTTCTACCCACAGCTAAACAGTTGCGGGTACCAATCCTACTGCTCCTGCAAAAAGAGGGTGGTTTGAATATGTGTTGGTCACTTCGGATATGAGATCATTCTTGCAGCCAACTAATCGAAAGCCGCCCTACAGATCCAGCCTTAAGGAATGCCTAGACCGGCAGGTGTCCGACTACATCGGGTTAACGGCCGATGTGGACACTCTGAGAAGCAAGGAACCCCTGGACTACTGGATGTTCAGGCTTGTCCTGTGGCCAGAGCTGGCACAATTTGCCATGGATATCTTGGCTTGCCCCTCGTCAAGTATCCTGTCTGAAAGGACGTTTAGCTCAGCAGGGGGAACGTGACCGATAAGCGCACTCGCCTAGCTCACGACAGTGGGGACTACCTCACATTTCTTAAAATGAATGAGGCATGGATCTCAGAGGAATTCAACACCTGTGACGACCACGTGTAATTGAATTTCCTCATGCCAGCCTACACATATCCTCCACCACCTAGAACAAAGAATGGTACTTGTCTTATGTATTTACAGCGGCATAAAAGGCCTTTTCTGTCAGGTGAATGCCTAATTTTTGGGGCCTGTACTGGCCTACAGTAAAATTTGTATCCAGTGACCGCCTAATGTACCTCTAGCCACATCGTTCACAAGTTCTTTTCTGTCAGGTGAATGCCTAATTTTTGGGGCCTGTACTGGCCGACGGTAAAATTTTTATCTAGTGACCGTCTAATGTACCTCTAGCCACATCATCACAATTTCTTTTCTGTCAGGGGAATGCCACATTTTTGGGGCCTGTACTGGCCTACAGTAAAAATTTTAGCCAGTGACCGCCTAATGTACCTCCAGCCACATAATCAGAAGTTCTTTTCTGTCAGGTGAATGCCTAATTTTCGGGGCCTGTTCTCTAGTGGCCTACAGTAAAATATTTATCCTGTGACCGCCTAATGTATCTTCAGCCACATCATCACAAGTTCTTTTCTGTCAGATGAATGCCTAATTTTTGGGGCCTATACTCCCGTGGCCTAAAATAAAAACTTTCTAGGCTCCAGCAGGGCACATTTTTGAGAGTTTCCCTTTAAGACGCATAAAAATGGCCCCTGATTAAAATACATACTTTTTGTGGGAATTTTTGCCATTGATCCCCCTCCCCCCTGGTATGTCACTGTCCATGTTGTGGGATGATTTGTGCACTTAAAGTAAGTATTTGGTGGCTGCAAATATGACGTTAAGGTTTTTCAGTTTCACCTGCCATTAAAGTCAATGGGGCCCACCGCGAACGCATGGTTTGTGAACATTTGAACGTGAACACACGTTCACGTTCGCAAACTGTCCCGACCGATGTTTGTCCATCACTACTGCCATACACTTTGTAAATGGTACAGTGACAAGCCCATACTACTTGTATAACATCATTAATCAAGTCATTATGCCTCTGCATGAATAACATAGGCCTAATTTCATCTTGAGCGCATCATTAGGGAACTGCTGCTGGTGACTGGGGTACCTCAAATGGAGTGGCCTGCACTTTCTCCAGACTTGAATCCCTTTGAAAGCCTATGGGATCTGCTGAGTTGCTGTGTATAGGCTTGTAACTCTATACCCCAGATCCTTAACCTCTTGGGGACATATGACGTACCGGTACGTCATGATGTCCTGGTACTTAAGGACACATGACGTACCAGTACGTCATGTGTAGTTCCGATCACTGCTGCGTGGCAGGCGGTGATCGGAACTGGGTGCCTGCCAGTTCAATCAGCAGGCACCCTGGGACAATGTGCGGGGGGGTCCTGTCAATTCAGACCTGCGGTTTGCAGCGCTTTCGGAAGTTTCTGATCCCGTGGTCCGTGACTGCGGGGATCAGAAACTTCAAAATGACCTAAATGTTAATTTTCTACCCCCCCGGGCTGGCGGTGCTGGGGGGGCGGGCGCACGATCATCCCGCCCGCCCCCTCTTATTTTCAGGATGGCCGAGCAGTTATCAAGCAGACACTCTGCTTGAAACGGCTGACATCTGTGCCGTGATGTCAGCCGTTTAACCCCTTCCATGCCACGGTCTGTTTTTCAGCCCCCGATGGGAGAGGGAGGCAGCCCCCTCCCTCCCCATCACCCGCTGCTCTGTTGTGGCAGCCAGTGATGGTTACCATGGCAACCGGACGCATTCACAGGCTTCCTGCTGTCCATGGTGCTGATCAGACTTCTGCTAAAGGCTATATAGTGTACTTCTGCTTCTGCTATATAGTGTACTGTACTGTATTATACAGTACACTGGATCTTCATGAACCAAGTGGGTCTGGGTAAAAAAAAATAATAATAATAAAGTGAAAAAAAAAAGTAAAAATAAAAAAACACATTTATCACTGATTAAAAAATACAAAAATAAAATGCACTAAACATATTAGGTATTGTCGCGTCCGTAATAACCTGCTCTATAAAAATATCACATGACCTAACCCCTCAGATGAATACCATAAAAAAAAAAATTGTCACCTTACATCACAAAAAGTGTAATAGCAAGCGATCAAAAAGTCATACGCACCCCAAAATAGTGCCAATCAAACCGTCATCTCATCCCTCAAAAATCATACCCTACCCAAGATAATCGCCAAAAAGTGAAAAAACTATGGCTCTCAGACTAAGGAGACACTAAAACATGATTTTTTTTTGTTTCAAAAATGAAATAATTGTGTAAAACATACATAAATAAAAAAGCAGACATATTAGGTATCGCCGCGTCCATAATAACCTGCTCTATAAAAATACCACATGATCTAACCAGATGAATGTTGTAAATAACAAAAAATAAAAACTGTGCCAAAACAGTTATTTCTTGTTACCTTGCCTCACAAAAAGGGTAATATAGAGCAACCAAAAATCATATGTACTCTAAAATAGTACCAACAAAACTGCCACTCTATCCCGTAGTTTCCAAAATGGGGTCACTTTTTTGGAGTTTCTACTCTAGGGGTGCATCAGGGGGGCTTCAAATGGGACATGGTGTCAAAAAAACAGTCCAGCAAAATCTGCCTTCCAAAAACCGTATGGCATTCCTTTCCTTCTGCGCCCTGCCGTGTGTCCGTGCAGCAGTTTACGACCACATATGGGGTGTTTCTGTAAACTACAGAATCAGGGCCATAAATATTGAGTTTTGTTTGGCTGTTAACCCTTGCTTAGTAACTGGAAAAAAATTGTTTTCAATGGAAAATCTGCCAAAAAAGTGAAATTTTGAAATGTTATCTCTATTTACCATGATTTCTTGTGGAACATCTAAAGGGTTAACAAAGTTTGTAAAATCAGTTTTGAATACCCTGAAAGGTGTAGTTTGTAAAATGGGGACATTTTTGGGTTGTTTCTATTATGTAAGCCTCACAAAGTGACTTCAGACCTGAACTGGTCCTGAAAAAGTGGGTTTTACAAATTTTCTGAAAAATTTCAAGATTTGCTTCTAAACTTCTAAGCCTTGTAACGTCCCCAAAAAATAAAATGGCATTCCCAAAATGATCCAAACATAAAGTAGACATATGGGGAATGTAAAGTAATGACAATTATTGGAGGTATTACTATGTATTATAGAAGTAGAGAAATTAAAACTTGGAAACTTGCAAATTTTTCCCAATTTTTGGTAAATTTGGTATTTTTTTTAGAAATAAAATAGAATTTTTGTTACTACATTTTACCAGTGTCATGAAATACAACATGTGCCGGAAAAACTGTCTCAGAATGGCCTGGATAAGTAAAAGCGTTTTAAAGTTATTCACACATAAAGTGACACTGGTCAGATTTGCAAAAAGTGGACTGGTCCTTAAGGTGAAATATGGCCATGTCCTTAAGAGCTTAAAGGGGTTGTCCAAGTTATATTTGTTGATGACCTATCCTCAGGATAGGTCATCAATATCAGATCGGCTGGGGTCCGACACCCGGCACCCCTGCCGATCAGCTGTTTGAAGAGAAGGCGCGCGCGGTGCCAGCGCTGCCTTCTCTTCATCGTTTACCTGCTCGCTGTTGCATCTGCAGCGGTGAGCAGGTGTAATTACACCCAAGCCGTCCCATTCATTTCAATGGTACGGACAAACAGCTGATCGGTAGGGGTGCCGGGTGTCGGTCCCCAGCCAATCTGATATTGATGACCTATCCTGAGGATAGTTCATCAATAAATATAACTTGGACAGCCCCTTTAATGATCTGAGGGCTGCCCTTGAAGAAGAGTGGGATGCCATGCCTCAGCAGACAATAAGTCGACTTGTTAACAGCATGAGACGTCGCTGTCAAGCTGTAATTGATGCTCAAGGCCACATGACAAGTTATTGAGAAATTGACATTTCTTGTGGGGGTATCCCCAACACTGTTGTTGGCTTTTGTTTCATTATATTGAGATGAGGAAATCACTATTGCATGCTTCTACTTAAATGCCCTACTTTCATGCTCTAACATCACTATAGCGTGAACCTTTTACAGTTTCCATAAACTTCAGTTTGTAGTGTATATATTAAACCACCACGGTATATAGTATAACACCACCACAGTATAAAGGATAACAGCTTCACAGTATTTAGTATAACACCCATACAGAATATAATATAACAGCCCACAGTGTATAGTATCTCTACAGCATGCCGTACCCCAGAGTATGCAGTATACAGTATACCACCCCAGTATATAGTATAACATTCGCTGTCACCTTCTCCTGATGTAATCTCCACATACAACTTCAGGAAACTTCTCCTGTAGCAACAGTCCTCCTGGATGATGGTTGAAGAAAGGACCTGTAATGATGTCCTTTCTCTTATGAGCATCCAGTGTTGGAATACATCAACAGATGTAGATTAATGCTGGAGTAACAATTTTAAACTGACAGTAAATGGCACTGTATTAAGCATCACTGTTTATTCAAGTGCAGTTATTCAGATGTAGGCACTGTCTGTTGATGATCTAGATGTTATCTCTCAATCTATATATTGATAATGAGGATGCTACAGTTAATGGTTGCTGTTTCAACTTAGTGATCTGTTGCTGGAGAAAAAATATTTTAAATCCAAATAAAAATGAGCAGTTAAGAGCACCATGGGTCTCAAGCTACTCTGTGCACCCCCTTGCCCCTCCTACTTTCTCTATCAGCCCCTTTGTCTCATTCTTGATTGACAGACCCAGGTTTCTTCATGGTCTTCTCTACTGGCCCTTTATTCTTATGCACCAGTAACTAAAGTTAAATTCAGAATTTTGCTTTTCTACTGTTACAAAAGAGCAGTGCAGTGTGATACAGTAACATGGTTAGAACTGAGTTGTTAAATAATGTCTGACAGATTCAATGACTAGCAAAGGTCATGTAATAGCCATCAGAATTCTTTCTCTCATACGTGAGTTAATGGACAAGCAAACATAATAAAATTACTTATTTTTGTTTCAAACCATGAATTGACAATGTTGATGTCCAGCAGTGGAGCTTTCCTTCTCAAAAAGTTAACAGAAAGACTTAATAGTGCAATGATATATCATTCATGATAAAAAAAAATATATAATAATGTATGACTGAAAAATGCAAGTACTCACTCTACATGAGCGATTTCTAAAATATGGTAACCACTGCTTTTTATGCGGGACTAAAATTTAAACTCCAATAGTACAGAGTAGACATATATCCAATGGGCTAACGCAGTAGACATAAAAAGAGTATTTTGAAAAGGTATTTTGAGCAAATAATGCTCAACTGTCATTTAGTTTGACTATAGTAATAATGAAAGTCACTGGATGGAGCTAAAGAAAGCATTAACGACTCTAATTTCTGGAAGGCTATTGTAATAATAGTAGTAATTACATAGGGCTAAATAAAGCTGTAACATCTCTAACGTGTGCTCAAAGCATTAAGAACTTTGCAACAAGTGAAGCAAGTTAAGTTGAGACTAAAGCTACAATATCAGGTGTCGCAATTCAACACATAAGAAGTGCTATGAAAAAAAAGTATAATCTATTCTATAAACTGACAGTAATAAGAGGTGAACTATTGCATTTATCTGTAAATTAGTCCATTTCTCTTTATGTGTACGTTTAATCACAATTGATTTATTATTAAATCTTAAAATAGACCTAATTGGAACATGTTACATGGCTAACTAGACCCTTTCTGTGGTTTCAAGTTTTAAGTAGTGTTACCTTACAAGATGGGGAAAAAAATCATTTTTCCTGAAAATACCTTCAGCTCACTTTAGTCATGGTTATTATGGTTCCGGTTCCAACATTTATACTAAGCAGGGTAAAGGCTGGGATGCCAAGTAGAACATGCACAGAATAAACCAACTATCTGGCCTACCAACACTCAGCATTATCTATTTAGATCTTCCTGTAGGAACTGAGGTTCTAGGAACGTTTACAATTTCTATTAAAAGTCTGCTTCAACCTCTCCTTTAACTAATGATGAGTGAATCAATTCTAAACACATCAAATTTCTCTCAAATTTCCCATAAATTCAGATTCCAGCCAAATCAGAATTTTTTTCTGGCAGCCACCATTTTACAGATCAGAAGACAGAACTGAAGCTCCCACCATAAAGGGATAATTTGTGGACCATTTTTTTAAATTAAAAAATAAAATAAAAAATGGTGCAGTTAGTTTTTAAACAAGCTGTTACCACCGGGTATCATCCATTTACTCATGGCCATATAAGTCAGTTTGACATTACTAATGTTGTCTAGGCAACAAAAAGCTTGAAAGAGGTTGGATGCAGTCTGTTTACCGAATTACTGCCTTTTATACCTGATTCGCCCCTGTCTGCACGGACTTCAGTCTGTCTACCGTACTAACCCTTTGCTGCCTTCCGTGACCTCAGATTGTTTCACAAAATTGCCCAAACTGCCCTGGCTTCTGCTTGTTTACTATGAGTATTGCCTGACCCCTTTGGATCAGCTGCCAACTACATTGGAAGTATTACATGAGGTAGCACCCTGGTAGGTCACCAGCAGCAGAGGACAGATTACTGCATAGGGGTTAAAAGGTAAAAAAAAAAAAAGGTAATTACCAGGATAATACCCATAAACCTAACCAAAAGTTAAACTGGTTAGTGGATATACTGGGTCCATACCCACTGCCTGTTACAATAGCATATTTATATGCCATTTTCAAAACACTTGATTCTGTTCTTCTGCTCTCTGACTACAACATTCTTTCTTTCACTAGTCTGAATTTGCATCCTTCTCAGCATGCTCCTTATTTGCACATACACTTATAGACACGTGAACAGTCATCCCTAACCCTAATCTCATCACTTTCTTGTCCTGATCTATCTGAAAAACACTATAATAATACTCTCAAAAGCACTCCAGAGAAAGTAGTGCCCCCTACACTCAGAACCTCCCTTATGCTTCATCAAACTGATAGACGGCGTGTCAGGCGAGAAACATCAGAGAACAAACACCCTGCAACAATTGCTGGAAGAACACAAGCTGGTAAATGGCAGCGTTATGGTCTGGGGAATGTTTTTGTGGCATTTCCTGGCCCCACTCATCCATGCAGTAGGCAAACTCCACCAATTTTGGTATGATTCCACCCTTGTAGAATACGTACGCCCATACCTGCTGATTGTCTTCCCGGGGGCAGATGGTTTCCTCCAGCAAAACAAAGTGACATGTCACACAGCTAGAAATGGTTGGGAGAGCATGATCAAAACATCAAAGTACTACCCTGGGCCCTAATTCACCATAGTTGAACCCAACTGAGTATTTTTAGGACCACCTTGATCGTTGTGTGCTCTATGCCCATGCACCCTCCAGTAGGTGCTGAACTGCAGTCGACATTACTTCAGATACCTGTGGCAACCTACTAGGGCCTTCTTGAGTCATTCTGTCTGTACTGTACATGGAGGTTACTCTGGATATTAGCTGGTGGCCATAATAATGTGACTGCACAGTGTATGACTCCCTATATAAAAAAGAGGGAATACAGCACCCCAGTCCAGATTACAGAGGTCCAGTGAATGTCCAGGTGGGAGTTGAGTCCAAATCAACTCCTCAAAAGTAATCCAATAAGAAATGTAAGCAGCACTCATGGTTGCAAATAATCAAATGTAGAGCCATTCATCCATATACAGCAATCTAGTAGATTAGAGTTGAGCGGACACCTGGATGTTCGGGTTCGGCAAGTTCGGCCGAACTTAAAAAAAAGTTCGGGTTCGGGACCCGAACTTGACCCGAACTTGACCCCGAACCTGAACCCAATTAATGTCAATGGGGACCCGAACTTTTGGCCACTAAAATGGCTCTAAAGTAGCCCTGGAAACAGCTAGAGGGCTGAAAAAAGCAGCAAAATGTGCTTAAGAGCATGGCAAATGCTCTGCAAACAAATGTGGATAGGGAAATGAATTAAAAAAACATAAAAGACCTTAAAAAAATAAAAATTAGGAATGATGTAGGAGGAAGAGGTTGAGGAGGTGGTGAATGGGTGGATGTGGCCGTGTAGGCTCACGTGGCGGTCTAGGTGGAAGCGGCGGCGAAGGATGAATAGGTAGCCAACACAGATGTGTGTTATTTTGCATTTTTACATAGGGGTATCCCCCAAAATATTGGGACATATAAATTTTTTTTAAAAAGTGCACTTGAGTACAAGGATGGATGGTTGAGGCTGTTAGAACTGTCTATTCTGCACAAGGTACAGACAAGTCCTGAGGGATCCAAGCCTGGTTCAATTTAATAACGTGAGCTTGTCCACGTTTGCTGTGGACAGGCGGCTGCGTCTGTCTGTAATGACGCCTCCTGCCATGCTAAATACACGTTCAGAGAGTACACTGGGCAGGCCAGCACCTCCAAGGCATACAGGGCAAGCTCTGGTCATGTGGACAATTTGGAGACCCAGAAGTTGAATGGGGCAGAACCATCAGTCAGTACGTGTAGGCGTGTGCACAGGTACTCTTCCACCATGTTGTTCAAATGCTGCCTCCTGCTAACACGCTCCATATGAGCAGTTGGGGCCGGTTGTTGTGGCGAGGTGACAAAGCTTTTCCACATGTCGGACATGCTAACCCTGCCTTCTGAGGTGCTGGTGCTGACACAGCTGCGTTGGCGACCTCTTCCTCCTCCTCTGCCTTCGCCTTGTGCTTCCACTTGTCCCGCCATCAGTCGGGAATGCTCTCAGGAGCGCGTCTACCAGCGTGCGCCTGTAGTCGTGCATCTTCCGATCACGCTCCAGTGAGGGAATTAAGGACGGCATATTGTCTTTGTAACGGGGATCTAGCAGGGTGGCCACCCAGTAGTCAGCACACGTTAAAATGTGGGCAACTCTGCTGTCGTTGCGCAGGCACTGCAGCATGTAGTCGCTCATGTGTGCCAGGCTGCCCAGAGGTAAGGACAAGCTGTCCTCTGTGGGAGGAGTATCCCCTGCGTCCTCCGTATCCCCCCAGCCATGCACCAGTGATGGGCCCGAGCTGTGTTGGATGCAACCCCGCTGTGAACATGCTTCATCCCCATCCTCCTCCTCCTCATCCTCCTCCTCCTCGTCCTCCAGTAGTGGGCCCTGGCTGGCCAAATTTGTACCTGGCCTCTGCTGTTGCAAAAATCCTCTTTCTGAGCCACTTCTAAAAGACTGGCCTGGGGCGTGGCCTGACTGTCATGGCGTGAGGTCGCAGGTTACTTCAGCTCCGGCGGTATCCTGGATTTATCCTGACCATCTGCACCTTTGGATCCTGGTTCTTTGGCTAGAGACCCTCCGAGAATCCTAGTATCTGACCTGTCTGACGGCTGCCTGTTTGTTTGCCCTGCGGTCGCTGCCTGACTGTATCTTTGAGCGAGGCCTGCACGCCAAGCGACATCCCGGACTGCAGACCCCTCGGTGAGAGTGAGGGGAGAGGGGTGTTCTGCCGTTACACTTACCGAAGCCGGTGGTCGAGCGGAGCCTGGAGTTACGGATCGGTGTGTCTCCCTGATTCTCCTTCGCCCGGACTGCTGGCTTGCGATCCCCCCACGTGTGGTTCAGCACGGGCGCCATCTTGGCCGCAGCATTCTAGTCAGCTGCCTCTTTTCTCTGATACCTGCGCTGCAGGTAAAGACACCTCCCTTCACCTGTATTACAAGAGGGACATATCTGGTGTGGAGTGACGCTGTGCTGGGACACTGTGACACCGTCCCTTACTTTGGGGAGAGGTCCTGCTCATGAACTAGGCCACAAGCGGTACAGCTAGCGTTTCCTTTTAACCTCAGAGAGAGGTGTTTGCTGGAGGGCTGCTGCCTTTACTGTATAGCGAACGGGGGATCGATTTATGGGCCGCAAAACGGGCACCTCAGGGCCTTCTATCCCGCCTAAGCTAATGTTGGACAATATGAGCCAAACAGAAGACCGGGAAGTCGGGGCCTCCTCTGAACGCCCGGAGGTGGATCTCGCAAAGGTTATGGCGGCCATCAATAATTGCCACGGCACGCATTAGAGTGAATGGATTTACTTCCCGCCCCTTTAGGTTGTATAGAGGCATCAGACAGGGATGTCCTCTCTCCCCATTGCTGTTCGCCCTAATAATGGAACCCCTAACACAGTTGATTAATAATAGCTCTCTGATAGAAGGGTGGAAGATAGCGGGGATTCAGGAGAAGGTGTCGTTGTACGCGGACGACCTGTTAGTGTACTTGGCGGATCCTGGCCCTTCCTTAGAAGCCCTGCTAAATGTGGTAAATGAATATGGTAGGTACTCAGGATTACGGGTAAACTGGGCCAAATCCAGTTTATGTACAGTAGACGTGGAGGAGGGCATAGATATCTCCCCTGTGTCTCCCCTGAGAGTAGTAGACAGCTTTCTTTACTTAGGGATTTATATTCATAGGGACCCTCGGCAATTCTGCCAATTGAACCTGAGACCCACCATGGAATATGTCACACGTAAGTTGGAAGCCTGGGAGAACCTTCCTTTGACCCTAGTTGGCAGAATCAACATCGTTAAAATGGTGTTGTTACCCAAACTTTTGTATGTATACAGAGCAGCACCGGTGAGGATCCCTAAATCCCATTTCGACGCCTTAGATAGAACCATGTCCCATTTCCTGTGGCACCACCAGACCCCAAGATTAGCAAGAAAGACATTGAAGGCTTCATATGCACAAGGAGGATTGCAACTCCCAGATATGTATATTTACTATATAGCAACTCGCTTAATGTACGCATCTTGGTGGATTAGGGCGGATGCTAATAACCCAGCGGTGGTATTGGAGGCAGCGCTGGTTGGGTCCTATGAAGCACTGACGAATCTGGTGTATAGGGGGGGTGGTGCTATAGGTCCTGGGAAGTATACAGACACTATGGTGACAGTTATTGAGGCTTGGGTAAGATTTGTGGAGACACATATCGAGAATCAGACAGGAGAAACCTGGTCCCCATACACCCCACTGTGGCACAATAAACACCTTCCCGAGCTCTTACACCTTTTAGATTTTGAATTCTGGCCTCGGAAGGGTCTTAAGTATCTAACACAGCTGTTCCATGAAGGGGTCTTCCGCTCCTTCGAGAGTCTGCGATCAGAGTTCCTGCTGCCCCAGACGAGCTTTTACCGCTTCCTCCAATTGAGACATGCTTGTGAAAAGCAGTTTAAATCCCTGACCCTAAACTTAGAGTGCGGCCCACTGGAATCAGTAGCCAGGAGGAAACACCCGTACAAACCAATTTCTTCCTTTTATACTGAAATTGTTAAGATGCAAGAGTCTCCCATTCGGCAATCTTTTGTTAGATGGTCAGAGGATATCCCTGAGTTGGAAGACTCTCATTTGGAGGAATGGCGTCTGAGGTGGAGGACGTCTGTTATAAGTGCTAGGGATCAACTCATTCAAGTTAAATGGATGCATAGAGTATACTTGACCCCGATGCGTCTTTATCAGATGCGGCAAATACCGAATCCGGGATGTGACAGATGTGGAGAGGCTAGGGGCTCTTTTTTTCATATGGTTTGGCTGTGCCCGGTAATGCAGGTATATTGGAAGGGGGTGTGCAACTTTATTAACGTTAAGTTGGGGCTCCCGGGGATTTGTGACCCAGTAGTATGTAAACTAGGGCTAGTTTCTGAGATGACTCCTTCCAAATACAATAGAATATTGTTACGACTGTTGAAGGTACGACTTGAAGGGTTATTGGCGGTGGAGACTGTATCACCCAAGTGTGTGTATGAGAGCGTGAATGTGGAATGAGTGAGTTCTGGATGCAACTTAGCGATGACAGTGATGCTTTGTATTAAAGTCACACTTATGTCTTTTACTGTCAAGAAATATGTTAATGATGGACTTGCTTATGCGAGTGATTGTGCTATGAGGAATTGTTTTTTCCCTTTGGGATTGTTGTACTTAATGCAAAAGTGTTAAATAAACGCTATAAAAAAAAAAAAAGACTGGCCTGAAAGTGTTAAAGATGACCCCTCTTCCTCCTCCTCGTCCTGGGCCACATCCTCTTCCATCATCGCCCTAAGTGTTTTCTCAAGGAGACATAGAAGTAGTATTGTAACGCTGATAACGGCGTCATCGCCACTGGCCATGTTGGTTGAGTACTCGAAACAGCGCAACAGGGCACACAGGTCTCGCATGGAGGCCCAGTCATTGGTGGTGAAGTGGTGCTGTTCCGCAGTGCGACTCACCCGTGTGTGCTGCAGCTGAAACTCCACTATGGCCTGCTGCTGCTCGCACAGTCTCTCCAGCATGTGCAAGGTGGAGGTCCACCTGGTGGGCACGTCGCATATGAGGCGGTGAGCGGGAAGGCCGAAGTTACGCTGTAGAGCAGACAGCCGAGCGGCGGCAGGATGAGAATGCCGGAAGCGTGCACAGACGGCCCGCACTTTAAGCAGAAGCAGTGACAGTGACCAGTCAGGGTAGTTGTGAATGAATTTCTGCACCAACAAATTCAGCACATGCGCCAGGCAAGGGATGTGCGTCAAACCGGCTAGTCCCAGAGCTGCAACGATATTTCGACCATTATCGCACACCACCAGGCCAGGCTTGAGGCTCACTGGCAGCAACCACTCGTCGGTCTGTTGTTCTATACCCCGCCACAACTCCTGTGCGGTGTGGGGCCTGTCCCCCAAACACATCAGTTTCAGAACGGCCTGCTGACAATTACCCCTGGCTGTGCTGAAGTTGGTGGTGAAGGTCTGTCGCTGACCGGATGAGGAGATGGTAGAAGAGGAGGAGGAAGCCGAGTAGGAAGAGGAGGCAACAGGAGGCAAAGAATGTTGCCCTGCGATCCTTGGCGGCGGAAGGATGTGCGCCAAACAGCTCTCCGCCTGGGGCCCAGCCGCCACTACATTTACCCAGTGTGCAGTTAGGGAGATATAGCGTCCCTGGCCGTGCTTACTGGTCCACGTATCTGTGGTTAGGTGGACCTTGCCACAGATGGCGTTGCGCAGTACACACTTGATTTTATCCGATACTTGGTTGTGCAGGGAGGGCACAGCTCTCCTGGAGAAGAAGTGGCGGCTGGGAACGACGTACTGTGGGACAACAAGCGACATGAGCTG
Organism: Bufo bufo; assembly: GCF_905171765.1. NCBI lineage: Eukaryota > Metazoa > Chordata > Amphibia > Anura > Bufonidae > Bufo > Bufo bufo. Next base: position 425,407,683 of record NC_053390.1, read on the forward strand.
TTTGAAGCTGTCCATCTCCACCAGCCTGAATGACAGCATTTCAAAAGCCAGTAGTTTAGAAATGCTGGCATTCAGGGCCAGGGATCGTGGGTGGCTAGGTGGGAATTTACTCTTTCTCTCAAAGGTTTGTGAGATGGAGAGCTGAATGCTTCCGTGTGACATGGTGGAGATGCTTGGTGACGGACGTTGTGTTGTTGGTGGCACATCCTCTATTTGCTGGGCGGCAGGTGCCAACGTTCCTCCAGAGGCGGAGGAAGAGGCCGAGGCAGCAGCAGAAGAGGGAGCAGGATGGGCCTGAGCCCTTTCTTGGTTTTGAAGGTGCTTACTCCACTGCAGCCCGTGTCTCGCATTTAGATGCCTGGTCATGCAGGTTGTGCTAAGGTTCAGAACGTTAATGCCTCGCTTCAGGCTCTGATGGCACAGCGTGCAAACCACTCGGGTCTTGTCGTCAGCACATTGTGTGAAGAAGTGCCATGCCAGGGAACTCCTTGAAGCTGCCTTTGGTGTGCTCGGTCCCTGGTGACGGTGGCCAGTAGCAGGCGAACTGTTTTGGCGACCGCTGCTCTGCTTTTGCACACTGCTCCCTCTTTTGCTACGCTGTTGGCTCGGTCTCACCACTGCCTCTTCCTCCGAACTCTGAAAGTCAGTGGCACGACCTTCATTCATGTGGGGTCTAGGACCTCATCGTCTCCTGCATTGTATTCCACCCAGTCTTCCTCCCTGACCTCCTTTTCGGTCTGCACACTGCAGAAAGACGCAGCAGTTGGCACCTGTGTTTCGTCATCATCAGAGACGTGCTGAGGTGGTATTCACATGTCCTTATCAGGAAACATAAGTGGTTGTGCGTCAGTGCATTCTATGTCTTCCACCCCTGGGGAAGGGCTAGGTGGATGCCCTTGGGAAACCCTGCCAGCAGAGTCTTCAAACAGCATAAGAGACTGCTGCATGACTTGAGGCTCAGACAGGTTCCCCGATATGCACGGGGGTGATGTGACAGACTGATGGGCATGGGTTTCAGGTGCCACCTGTGCACTTTCTGCAGAAGACTGGGTGGGAGCTAATGTGAACGTGCTGGATCCACTGTCGGCCACCCAATTGACTAACGCCTGTACTTGCTCAGGCCTTACCATCCTTAGAACGGCATTAGGCCCGACCAAATATCGCTGTAGATTCTGGCGGCTACTGGGACTTGAGGTAGTGGGTTCAGTAGGAAGTGTAGCTGTGGCAGAACGGCCACGTCCTCTCCCTGCACCAGAGGCTCCACCAACACCAACACCACGACCATGACCGCGTCCCTTATTAGATGTTTGCCTCATAGTTAGCATTCACCAAGCAAAGTAAAAAGTGGTTAAGTCTGTTAAAAATAATTAACCGCCAATAAAAACCCTGATGTAGGGTATTGCACTCAATTATTTATTTTTTTACTCTATATGACAGCGGTATTTGTGGCCTAAATTTCACAGTAACTTATGCACGTCTAATTCCAGATGTGCAGTATATCAGAGGTTTTTTTTAACCCCAGTAAGCAAAAAGCCGTATTTCTGGCCTAAATGTGACACTCACTTATGCACGTCTAATCCCAGATGTGCAGTATATGAGAGGGTTTTTATAACCCCAGTAACCAAAAAGCCGTATTTCTGGCCTAAATGTGACACTCACTTATGCACGTCTAATCCCAGATGTGCACTATATGAAACAGATGTTTTTTTTTCACCCCAGTAAGCAAAAAGCTGTATATCTGGCCTAAATGTGACATTCACTTAAGCACGTCTAATCCTAGATGTGCACTATATGAAAAAAAAGGTTTTTTTAAACCCCAGTAAGCAAAAAGCTGTATTTCTGGACTTGCAGACATGCAGATATCCTGTGCTGGTGCACTATAGTTGCATAAAATGGCTGCCGATTATGTATTGATATTGACAAACTGAAGTAAAAAAAGTTCATTTTCAGTAGTAGTTGGCTCAGGGCAGGCTTTAAAAAATTGTGCACTGCACACACAAAACACATTTGCTGTACATCGCTGAGTAAAAACGCAGTTCTTCATAAGATTTCTCCCTTATCTCTCCCTCACAGCAGCTGCAGCCTATCCCTACACTAATCCGAGCAGAGTGACGGGCGGCGCTACGTGACTCCAGCTTAAATAGAGGCTGGGTCACATGCTGCAGTTGGCCAATCACAGCCATGCCAATAGTTGGCATGGCTGTGATGGCCTTTTGGGGCAAGTAGTATGACGCTTGTTGATTGGCTGCTGTGCAGCCTTTTTAAAAAGCGCCAAGAAAACGCCGAACACCGATTGGATCTACCAGATTTCTGTATATGGATTAAAGGATCCACTGACATTTAGCTTGGCAGTTACAGTCTCATTTGGGCACACGGTTTAAAGGTTACAAAAAATGGCACACAGCATGGCAGTTACAGTCTTAACGGCCAAAGTCTGTTGGTCACAGTTAGAGTTGAGCGGACACCTGGATGTTCGGGTTCGACGGGTTTGGCCGAACTTCACAAAAAGGTTCGAGTTCGGGACCCGAACTTGACCCCGAACCCGGTTGAAGTCAATGGGGATCCGAACTTTGGAGCAATAAAATGGCTGTAAAAAAGTCATGGAAAGGGCTAGAGGGCTGCAAATGGCAGCAAAATGTGGTTAAGAGCATGGCAAGTGCTCTGCAAACAAATGTGGATAGGAAAATGACTTAAAATAACATTAAATATGTAAAAATTAAAAATAATAATCTTGATCTAGGAGGAGGAGGTCCATATGGAGTAGAAGGTTGAGGAGGCGGTGGATGTGGCGGAGTAGGTGGAAGCGGCGGTGGAGGAGGAGGTAGCCAACACTGGTTTTTTGTTTTTGTTTTATATATTATTTTATTATTAAATTTTTTTTGTTCAAATTTGGGTAGACCCCAAAACATTGGGAAATATAACCTGTAATAACCCTCTCCAGCCATTTTAAACAAACGTTCAGACAACACACTGGCTGCAGGGCAGACCAGCACATCCAAGGCGTAAAAGGGCAAGCTCAGGCCATGTGACCAATTTGGAGACCAAGAAGTTGAAGGTGGCAGACCCATCAGTCAGTATGTGTAGACGTGTGAACACATACTGCTCAACCATGTCGCACGTCACCATGACGTCCACAATCCAATTGGATATCTTCTCTATAAACTCTATCAGTGGGGAATCAGGGTTCTAGGACGGAGAAGTAGCCTGAGAAAGGGATACCACATCCAAGGATGAAATTAAATATGATTGAGCGGAAATGTAGGACAATTCATTGAAGCAGAAACTTCCAAGTAAAGGAGGGGTTGTGACGATAAATAACAATACAGGACTCTTAAGATGCCCTGTTATTTGAATGATTAATAAAAAATGACAGGGAATGTCACTGGGGTATTTTGGATTTGGAAACGTTAGATAACTTCTGCCTGATCGCACATCCCGTGTCATCCACGATCCAATTGGATATCTTCTCTATCAACTTTCGATGTTCTTTTCTGTGCCTACCATGTTGATTACTGTTAGCGGCGAATCAGGGTTCCACGCCGGAGAGGGAGTGTGAGAAAGGAATACCACATCCAAGGGAGGTCAATGGCTGCAATGTGATCGAGCTGAAATGTGGGCCAAGTTATTAAAGCGGAAGGATCGAATGAAAGGAGGAGGCGAGCGTCAATTAAAGACAAATTTTTGAAAGTCCCTGTCACCTATGCAGAGCAGGGGTTTTTGATCGGCACAAATGGGTTAATGTCACCCACCAATGGTACAGACGATTTTTGAAAATTTCGAGACCTGTCAACTATGCAGAGCAGGGGGTTATTCACGGCAAAACTGTGTTCTTGTCACGCACCAATTGAACAGACGATTTTACAAAAATTAGGTCCCTGTCACCTATGCAGAGCAGGGGTTTGTATGCGGAAAATTGGTAAAATGTCACCTGACAATGTAATAGACGATTTTTTTGAAATTTATGTCCCTGTCACCTATGCAGAGCAGGGTTTTATTCACGGCAAAAATGGTAAAATGTCACCCAAGAATGTAACAGACGCAATTGCACCCTGCTCCCTCTTTGCTGTGCTGGTGCCTCTGTGCGACCACCGCCTCTTCCTCCGAACTAGACAGGTCACTCGCATGACCTTGATTCCCTGTGGGGTCTAGTATCTCGTCATCGTCCACATCATCTTCCGCCCCCACTCTTTATCCCTGCCCTCTTGTCGGTCTGCAGACTGCAGAAAGCCGCAGCAGTTGGCACCTGTGTTTTCTCATCATCAGAGACGTTCTGCGATGGTCCTCCCATGTACTCATCCTGAAACATAAGTGGTTGGGCATCGGTGCACTCAATCTCTTCCACTTCTGGGGCAGGGCTATGTGGATGGCCCTGGGAAACCCTGTTAGCAGAGTCATCAAAAATCAGAAGAGACTGCTCCATGACTTGCGGCTCAGACTGCTTGCCTGATTTGCAAGGGGTGAGTTGAAAGACAGATGGCCATGGGCTGTAGGTGCCACCTCTGAGCTTTCAGCAGGGGACTGGGTGGGAGAAAATGTGAATTAACTGGAGGCACTGTTAGCCAACCAATCTACTATCGCCTGTACTTGTTCTGGCCTCACCATTCGTAGAGCCGCATTTGGCCCTACCAAATAACGCTGAAGGTTCTGTCACCTACTCGCACCTGAGGAAGGTGTTTCACTTGTGCGTGCAGCTGGCACAGATCGACCACGTCCTCTGCCTGCAACAGGAGCTCCACCAGTAGCACCACGACCGGGGCCACATCCCTTATTTGACACTCTCCTCATTATTTGCGTATACCCACCAAACTAACAGATATTTTATGTCAGGCGACAAAGTAACCGCCAATAGTCAACAATTAAGTTCACTGAGAGTAAAGCAGTGCCAGTGTCATAAAGACGAAAAATTTCTTGAGGTTCACACAACAGTGTGACAGGTGAATTTTATACAATTACTTCACGGTAACAAAAAATTTTCATTTGTCAACCAACAATGTAACTGCTGTATTGACTGGTTGTATTTGACTGTGACAAATGCAGCAAAGGCCCCAAATGTAGTGTCTTGCCCAAAATGGGTGTTTTTTTAAAAAGCTGAATATAACAGCAGTATCTAACGCTTGTATTGGACTGTCACAAATGCAACAAAGGCCCTAGATGTAGTGTCTTGCAAAAAATGGGTGTTTTTTTCAACCCAGTATATAATTGCAGCATTTAAAGCTTGTATTTCACTGTCACAAATGCAACAAAGGCCCCAGATGTAGAGTCTTGCAAAAAAAAATGGGTGTTTTTTTGCACCCAGTATATAATTGCAGTATTTAAATCTTGTATTTCACTGTGACAAATGCAGAAAAGGCCCCAGATGAAGGGGCTTGCAAAAAATGTGTGTTTTTTTCAACCCAGTATATAATTGTAGTATTTAACCACTTCAGCCCCCCTAGCTTAAACACCCTTAATGACCAGGCCACTTTTTACACTTCTGACCTACCCTATTTTCACCGTTTATTGCTCGGTCATGCAACTTACCACCCAAATGAATTTTACCTCCTTTTCTTCTCACTAATAGAGCTTTCATTTGGTGGTATTTCATTGCTGCTGACATTTTTACTTTTTTTGTTATTAATCGAAATTTAACGATTTTTTTGCAAAAAAATGACATTTTTCACTTTCAGTTGTAAAATTTTGCAAAAAAAACGACATCCATATATAAATTTTTCTCAAAATTTATTGTTCTACATGTCTTTGATAAAAAAAAATGTTTGGGTAAAAAAAAAAAATGGTTTGGGTAAAAGTTATAGCGTTTACAAACTATGGTACAAAAATGTGAATTTCTGCTTTTTGAAGCAGCTCTGACTTTCTGAGCACCTGTCATGTTTCCTGAGGTTCTACAATGGCCAGACAGTACAAACACCCCACAAATGAACCCATTTCGGAAAGTAGACACCCTAAGGTATTCGCTGATGGGCATAGTGAGTTCATAGAACTTTTTATTTTTTGTCACAAGTTAGCGGAAAATGATAAAAAAAATTTTCTTACAAAGTCTCATATTCCACTAACTTGTGACAAAAAATAAAAACTTCCATGAACTTACTATGCCCATCACGAAATACCTTGGGGTGTCTTCTTTCCAAAATGGGGTCACTTGTGGGGTAGTTATACTGCCCTGGCATTTTAGGGGCCCAAATGCGTGCAAAGTAGTTTGAAATCAAAATCTGTAAAAAATGGCCGGTGAAATCCGAAAGGTGCTCTTTGGAATGTGGGCCCCTTTGCCCACCTAGGCTGCAAAAAAGTGTCACACATCTGGTATCTCCGTACTCAGGAGAAGTTGGGCAATGTGTTTTGGGGTGTCATTTTATATATACCCATGCTGGGTGAGATAAATATCTCGGTCAAATGCCAACTTTGTATAAAAAAATGGGAAAAGTTTTCTTTTGCCAAGATATTTCTCTCACCCAGCATGGGTATATGTAAAAAGCTACCCCAAAACACATTGCCCAACTTCTCCTGAGTACGGGGATACCAGATGTGTGACACTTTTTTGCAGCCTAGGTGGGCAAAGGGGCCCACATTCCAAAGAGCACCTTTCAGATTTCACCGGCCATTTTTTACAGATTTTGATTTCAAACCACTTCTCACGCATTCGGCCCCTAAAATGCCAGGGCAGTATAACTACCCCACAAGTGACCCCATTTTGGAAAGAAGACACCCCCAGGTATTTCGTGATGGGCATAGTGAGTTCATGGAAGTTTTTATTTTTTGTCACAAGTTAGTGGAATATGAGACTTTGTAAGAAAAAAAAAATATATCATTTTCCGCTAACTTGTGACAAAAAAGAAAAAATTCTATGAACTCGCCATGCTCCTCACAGAATACCTTGGGGTGTCTTCTTTCCAAAATGGGGTCACTTGTGGGGTAGTTATACTGCCCTGGCATTCTAGGGGCCCTAATGTGTGGTAAGTAGGTAAATGACCTGTGAAATCCAAAAGGTGCTCTTTGGAATGTGGGCCCCTTTGCCTACCTAGGCTGCAAAAAAGTGTCACACATGTGGTATCGCCGTATTCAGGAGAAGTTGGGCAATGTGTTTTGGGGTGTCTTTTTACATATACCCATGCTGGGTGAGATAAATATCTCGGCAAAAGACAACTTTTCCTATTTTTTATACAAAGTTGGCATTTGACCAAGATATTTATCTCACCCAGCATGGGTATATGTAAAATGACACCCCAAAACGCATTGCCCAACTTCTCCTGAGTATGGCGATACCAGATGTGTGACACTTTTTTGCAGCCTAGATGCGCAAAGGGGCCCACATTCCTTTTATGAGGGCATTTTTAGACATTTGGATCCCAGACTTCTTCTCACGCTTTAGGGCCCCTAAAATGCCAGGGCAGTATAAATACCCCACATGTGACCCCATTTTGGAAAGAAGACACCCCAAGGTATTCAATGAGGGGCATGGCGAGTTCATAGAGATTTATTTTTTTTGGCACAAGTTAGCGGAAATTGATTTTTTATTTTTTTTCTCACAAAGTCTCCCTTTCCGCTAACTTGGGACAAAAATTTCAATCTTTCATGGACTCAATATGCCCCTCAGCGAATACCTTGGGGTGTCTTCTTTCCAAAATGGGGTCACATGTTGGGTATTTATACTGCCCTGGCATTCTAGGCGCCCTAAAGCGTGAGAAGAAGTCTGGAATATAAATGTCTAAAAAATTTTACGCATTTGGATTCCGTGAGGGGTATGGTGAGTTCATGTGAGATTTTATTTTTTGACACAAGTTAGTGGAATATGAGACTTTGTAAGAAAAAAAAAATATTTCCGCTAACTTGGGCCAAAAAAATGTCTGAATGGAGCCTTACAGGGGGGTGATCAATGACAGGAGGGTGATTAATGACAGGAGGGTGATCAATGACAGGGGGGTGATCAATGACAGGGGGGTGATCAATGACAGGGGGGTGGTCAGGGAGTCTATATGGGGTGATCACCCCCCTGTCATTGATCACCCACCTATAAGGCTCCATTCAGATGTCCGAATGTGTTTTGCGGATCCGATCCATGTATCCGTGGATCCGTAAAACACATACGGACATCTGAATGCAGCCTTACAGGGGGGTGATCAATGACAGGGGGGTGATCAATGACAGGGGGGTGATCAGGGAGTCTATATGGGGTGATCCCCCCCCTGTCATTGATCACCCCCCTGTCAGGCTCCATTCAGATTTCCGTATGTGTTTTGCGGATCCGATCCATGTATCCGTGGATCCGTAAAAAACATTCGGACATCTGAATGTAGCCTTACAGGGGGGTGATCAATGACAGGGGGGTGATCAATGACAGGGGGGTGATCAGGGAGTCTATATGGGGTGATCACCCCCCTGTCATTGATCACCCCCCTGTAAGGATCCATTCAGACGTCCGTATGTGTTTTGCGGATCCGATCCATGTATCAGTGGATCCGTAAAAATCATACGGACGTCTGAATGGAGCGTTACAAGGGGGTGATCAATGACAGGGGGGTGATCAGGGAGTCTATATGGGGTGATCACCCCCCTGTCATGATCACCCCCCTATAAGGCTCCATTCAGATGTCCGTATGTGTTTTGCGGATCCGATCCATGTATCCGTGGATCCGTAAAAAAACATACGGACATCTGAATGCAGCCTTACAGGGGGGTGATCAATGACAGGAAGGTGATCAATGACAGGGGGGTGATCAGGGAGTCTATATGGGGTGATCACCCCCCTGTAAGGCTCCATTCAGACGTCTGTATGTGTTTTGCGGATCCGATCCATGTATCCGTGGATCCGTAAAAAACATACGGACATCTGAATGCAGCCTTACAGGGGGGTGATCAATGACAGGGGGGTGATCAATGACAGGGGGGTGATCAAGGAGTCTATATGGGGTGATCACCCCCTGTCATTGATCACCCCCCTGTAAGGCTCCATTCAGACGTCCGTATGTGTTTTGCGGATCCAATCCATGTATCAGTGGATCCGTAAAAATCATACGGACGTCTGAATGGAGCCTTACAAGGGGGTGATCAATGACAGGGGGGTGATCAGGGAGTCTATATGGGGTGATCATTCAGACGTCTGTATGTGTTTTGCGGATCCGATCCATGTATCCGTGGATCCGTAAAAAACATACGGACATCTGAATGCAGCCTTACAGGGGGGTGATCAATGACAGGGGGGTGATCAGGGAGTCTATATGGGGTGATCACCCCCGTCATTGATCACCCCCCTGTAAGGCTACTTATTACAGAGCTGCCTGTGTCCTCTGGTGGTCGATCCAAACAAAAGGGACCACCAGAGGACCAGGTAGCAGGTATATTAGACGCTGTTATCAAAACAGCGTCTAATATACCTGTTAGGGGTTAAAAAAATCACATCTCCAGCCTGCCAGCGAACGATCGCCGCCGGCAGGCTGGAGATCCACTCGCTTACCTTCCGATCCTGTAAACGCGCGCGCATGTGTGCGCGCGTTCACAGGAAATCTCGCGTCTCGCGAGATGACGCGTATATACGTGACTCTGCGCAGCGCTGCCACCTCCGGAACGCGATCCTGCGTTAGGCGGTCCGGAGCTGGTTAAATCTTGTATTTCACTGTCACAAATGCAATAAAGGCCCCAGATGTAGAGTCTTGCAAAGAATTGGTGTTTTTTTTAACCCAGTATATAATTGTAGTATTTAAAGCTTGTATTTCACTGCCACAAATGCAATAAAGGCCGCAAATGTATTACCTTGCCCAAAATGGGTGTTTTTTTTAAAACCAGAATATAACAGCAGTATCTAACGCTTGTATTGGACTGTCAGAAATGCAGAAAAGGCTGCAAATGTATTAACTTGCCCAAAATGTTAGTTTTTTTTTAAATTTAAATATAATTGCAGTATTTAAAGCTTGTATTTCACTGTGACAAATGAAGCAAAGGCCCCAGATGTAGGGTCTTGCAAAATTTTTTATTTTTTTTAACCCAGTTTATAATTGCAGTATTTAAAGCTTGTATTTCACTGTGACAAATGCAACAAAGGCCTTAAATGTATTATCTTGCCCAAAATTGGTGTTTTATTAAAACCCAGTATATAATTGCAGTATTTAAAGCTTGTATTTCACTGTCACAAATGCAACAAAGGCCTCAAATGTATTATCTTGCCCAAAATGGTTGTTTTATTAAAACCCAGTATATAATTGCAGTATTTATGCTTGTATTTCACTGCCACAAATGCAACAAAGGCCGCAAAGGTATCTTGCTCAAAATGGGTGTTTTTTTAAAACCAGAATATAACAGCAGAATCTAACACTTGTATTGGACTGTCAGAAATGCAGCAAAGGCCGCAAATGTATTAACTTGCCCAAAATGGTTGTGTTTTTTTTAAATTAAAATATAATTGCAGTATTTAAAGCTTGTATTTCACTGTGACAAATGCAGCAAAGGCCCCAGATTTAGGGTCTTGCAAAAATATATATTTGCAGTATTTAAAGTTGCAGTAGAATACAACTGCAGTATTTAAAGTTTGTATTTCACTGTCACAAATGCACATATGCTGTGCTGGTGCACTGAACTTGCACAAAATGGCCGCCGATGCCCACCTAACTAACAGACGGATAAAACTTATTTTTCTGTGTCACCGGGCTCAGGACAGGGTAAAAAAAAAGGTTACACTGCACCCACAAAACAAAATCGCCGTAGAGCGCTGAGTTAACAAGCACTTCTGATAACAGATTATTTCCTATTCTCTCTTTCACAGCAGCAGCATCCTATCCCTACACTCGTAAGAGCAGAGAGACGTGCAGCGCTACGTGACTCCAGCTTATATAGAGGCTGGGTCACATGCTGCACTGGCCAATTACAGCCATGCCATTAGTAGGCATGGCTGTGATGGCTTCTAAGGGCACACCAGTTAAATGCTTGTTGATTGGCTGCTCTGCAGCCTTTCAAAAACCGCCATTAACTCGCCGAACACCGAATTTGAACCCAAACTTTTACTGAAAAGTTCGGGTTCGGGGTACAAAAATCCAAAAATTTGGTACGAACTTGAATTTTACAGTTCGGGTTCGCTCAACCCTAGTCACAGTCTCTAATGGGGGTACAGTTTGGCAGCTACAGTCTGTTCACACGTCAGCACTTTTGGTCCGGATCCGTTCCGCAATTAGGGTCCATTCACATGTCCGTATGTGTTTTGTGGATCCACAAATTGCAGATCCGCAAAACACGGACACCGGCAATGTGCGTTCTGCATTTTGCGGACCGCACATCGCCGGCACTCTCATAGAAAATGCCTTTTCTTGGCCGCAAATAGGACATGTACTATTTTTTTGCGGAGCAAATGCGGATGCGGACAGCACATTCTGGCCCTATTGAAAATGAAAGGCTCCGCACCTGTTCCGCAAAATTGCGGAACACATGCGGACCCATTTTGCGGACGTGCAAATGGACCCTTATGCGGAATGGGTGCGGACCCATTCATTTTCAATGGGGACGGAAAAGATGTGGACAGCACACAGTGTGCTGTCCACATCCGCATTTCCGGTCCGCGGCCCCGAACTTCCAGTCCGTGGCTCTGCAAAAAAAATAGAACATGTCCTATTCTTGTCCGCAGCTGCGGACAAGAAAAGTCATTTCTATTGGGGTGCCGGCCCGGTGTTTTGCGGAACAGTGCGGACGTGTGAATGACCCCTTAGCTTAGAGCAACTCTTTTTTAACATTAGTTTCTATTAAAGAATTTGTGTGCAATTACAATAATGTAATAATTCACAAAAATATGTAATGGGACTGATAGCAAAAGGGAGTGGGTGGAGGGTGGGAAAATTGAAAAGGGAGGGAGAAAAATAGAATAATGGGGTATGAATATAGATTTGTACAATCAATTCATATCTATGTATGGTAAATAGGAATAAAAGTACCATACTTTAGATGTTTTAGGTCTGCTTTTATAGTTGAAAGTAGTGGGGTCAAATTTACAGTATTTAAAACTGGAAGTGGGATAAGTGATGACCTTAATTATCAGATATGGCAAGGCATCCTTGACCCATTTATATTGATAGAATGAGGATAACTGTTTAACCAAAGAGTCATTTAACCCCTAGTTAAGAATTTGAGATTTTACGTTTACAGTACCTTTCATAAGTGGCTTTGATAAATGTTCTAGGAGACTGGTAATGACTTCATAGGATATGAGAGATCAATAGTGACATCATCAGCTAAAAGTCCAATATGATGGTTTACCCGAACGTCTTCTCCTCATCCAATGAGAAAAGCAGAGTGTAGATCGAGCACCGTAGTGCTCAGGTGCTCGGGCGCTCGGGCCGAACACATCGGGATGTTCGGGTGCTCGACCGAGCAACCGAGTACAATGGAAGTCAATCGGAGAACCCGAGCATTAAACCAGGCACCCCCTGCTCTGAAGAGGGGAGGGTGTCTGGTTCATAGGAAAATGTCAGAAATTGATGGAAACACTACCGAAATGATTCTGGGACAACATGGGCAGGATGTCTAGATGCATCTTGGACTTGCAGGTCGCTGCTGGGAACGATGTTGTCCGAATAGTACGCCACTTTTACAGACTGACAATAATACGCACAAAACCGAATAAAAAAAAATCTATTTTAGAGGAAAAATTGATAGGAAACATTCTTTCCTGTATATTTACTTGTATATAAAGTGCAAGTGCTGCCAAAAATTACAAGGAAGAGGCACTCCGATACAACCTGTATATCACATAAAGGAGGGCCTCATTCACATTGTGGTACAATTGTTCAGGTAGTGGCAGTGGCGTGCCTAGGGTGTTTGGCACCCGGCGTGGGTCCTTTCTCTGCAACCCCCCCCCTTCCTAATACTTGACCACAAACCTCTTACATCCAGGGACATCCCCTGTCATGTAAACCTTCTCTTTCCTCTTCTCTTCTGTTAGACCGCCATGACAAATTCTTTCAGCCGCATCTCGTCTCTACAGAGTTTGTAACACAGACACGTTAGATTTCTCAGTTTTTCCATCAACCTCCCCATCCTGGTGTCCCTATATTGTGCTCCAGGCAATAATCCCTGTATAGTGTCCCCAGATATAATAGAATTGCCCCTACAGTGCCTCCCCAATAGCAATGCCCCCCACGCTGTCCCAATATAGTAATTTCCCCCACACTGCCCCCCACAATAATTTCCCCCACACTGCCCCATACAGTAATTTCCCCCATACAGTAATTTGACCCACACAGTAATTTCCACCACACTGCCCCATACAGTTATCTCCCCACACTGCCCCATACAGTAATTTGCCCCACACAGTAATTTACCACACACTGCCCCATATACTGTAGTATATTCCCCCACACAGTAATTTCCCCCACACTGCCCCATACAGTAATTTGCCCCACACAGTAATTTCCCCCACACTGCCCCATACAGTAATTTGCCCCACACAGTAATTTCCCCCACACTGCCCCCACACATTAATTTCCCCTCACACTGCCCCCATACAGTAATTTCCCCCCACACTGCCCCACACAGTATTTTCACCCACACTGCCCCATACAGTAATTTCACCCACACAGTAGTTACCCCCACACTGCCCCCCATACAGTAGTTTCCCCCACACAGTAGTTCCCCCATACAGTAATTTCGACCACACAGTATTTCCCCCTATACAGTAGTTTCCCCTACACTGATCCCACACAGTAGTTCCCCCATACAGTAATTTCCACCACACTGCCCCATACAGTAATTTCCCCCACACAGTAATTTCCCCCCACATTGCCCCCATACTGTAATCTCCCCCACACTGCCCCCATAAAGTAGTTTCCCCCACACAGTAGTTTCTCCCATACAGTAAATATCCCCAAAATGCCCCCACACAGTAGTGTCTCCCACATTTTCTCCATACAGTAGTGTCCCCCACACAGTAGTTTCCCTCACACTGCCGCCCACACAGTAGTTTCCCCCACATTGCCCATAAAGTAATTTGCTCCCCACATAGTAATCCCTCCTATAATTATTGCCCTCACATAATAATCCCTCCCATAATAATTTACCCCGACACAGTATCCCACCATATTTTTCCCCCACATGTCCTCCTGTGTGCACCCCCCTCATTCCCCCCAAAGTTGCCACATAAAATAAAAAAATTTAAATTGCCCCCACACAGTATCCCACCATATTTTCCCCCCACATGTCCTCCTGTGTGCACCCCCCTCATGTCCCCCAAAGTTGGCACATAAAAGTAAAAAGAAAAAAAGAAACCTAAAAGCTGAATACTCACCTGCGCTTGCTCACAGAGTCCCGGCTCTGTGCTGCTGAGTCCCGACACAGGCATGTGCGATGACGTCAGGTGTGTCAGGATTTCACTACTGCATAGGCCTCAGGCCTACTAGGCCTGGAGTCTATGGCGGTGATCGGCGGCGGTTGCAGAGAACTATGCGCTCCGCTCCCGTGCAGCATGTGGGCGTCACCGCTTCAGCAATGAGCATTTCTGTATTGATGGAAGCGCTCATTGCTTTAGGGCCTGGCAGTGGCACCCCTGTGAGAGCCGGCACCCGGGGTGGACCACACCCCCCGCTTCCCCCCTGGGCACGCCACTGGGTAGTGGGACTCCTACACTCATAAAGCCTATGCACTAAGGGAAAGGGGTGTCAAAAATTACAGGGAACCGGCATGATAGCCTGCTGGTGACCTTCAAAAACATTTGGATTAAGGGCCTGCTGATGTGACTATCTAAAATATTATTGGTGAGGGTCTGCTGCCGCTTTAGTGACTCTAGTTAACTTGGGGCTGATTGCACGTCCCCGTGACAGCAATGATCCATTTGGATGTTTGGCATATAAACTTTCAATGTTATTGTCAGCGCAAACCATTGTAACTACGGGTAATGGAGAATCAGTGTTTGATTGCACAGAGGGAGCCAGAGAAATGGCTACGGCTACCACATCCAAGCAAGGCAGCATGCACAAAAATTACCTATTAGTTATAACTAGGTGAGGGCCTGCAGCCTGAGCTGACCCCGTAAAAGATTTTAGGTGCAGGCCTGCAGGTGAGCTGACCCTGTAAAAGATTTTAGGTGCGGGCCTGCAGGTGAGCTGACCCTGTAAAAGATTTTAGGTGTGGGCTTGAGGTGAGCTGACCCTGTAAAAGATTTTAGGTGCGGGCCTGCTGGTGAGCTGACCTTGTAAAAAATTATATGCGAGTGCTTGCTGGTGAGCTGACCCTGTAAAACATTATATGCAAGGGCCTGCAGGTGAGCTGACCCTCTAAAAAATTATATGCAAGGTCCTTCAGGTGAGTTTACACTGTAAAAGATTTGAGGTGCGGGCCTGCAGGTGAGCTGACCCTCTAAAAAAATTTAATGCGAGGGCCTTCAGTTGAGCTGACCCTGTAAAAGCTTTTAGTTGCGGGCCTGCTGGTGAGCTGACCCTGTAAAAGATTTGAGGTGCGGGCCTGCTGGTGAGCTGACCCTGTAAAAGATTTAAGGTGCGGGCCTGCTGGTGAGCTGACCCAGTAAAAGATTTAAGGTGCGGGCCTGCTGGTAAGCTGACCCAGTAAAAGATTGTAGGTGAAGGCCTGCTTGTGAGCTGACCCTGTAAAAAATAAATTTGAGGGTCTGCAGCTGAGCTGATCCTCTAAAAAATTATATGTGAGGGCGTGCAGGTGAGCTGACCCTGTAAAACATTATATTTGAAGGGCATATACAGTTGCAAGAAAAAGTATGTGAACCCTTTGGAATGATATGGATTTCTGCACAAATTGGTCATAAAATGTGATCTGATCTTCATCTAAGTCACAACAATAGACAATCACAGTCTGCTTAAACTAATAACACACAAAGAATTAAATGTTACCATGTTTTTATTGAACACACAATGTAAACATTCGCAGTGCAGGTGGAAAAAGTATGTGCACCCTTGGATTTAATAACTGGTTGAACCTCCTTTTGGCAGCAATAACTTCAACCAAACGTTTCCTGTAGTTGCAGATCAGACGTGCAAAAAGGATCAGGAGTAGTGTTGAGCGAACAGTTCGAGCATAGTTCGGGTCCGTACCGAATTTTGGGGTGTTCGTGACACGGACCCGAACCCGAACTTTTTCGTAAAAGTTCGGGTTCGGGTTCGTCGTTCGGCATGTATTTTGGCGCATTTTGAAAGGCTGCAAAGCAGCCAATCAACATGCATCATACTACTTGCCCTAAGATGCCATCGCAGCTATGCCTACTATTGGCAAGGCTGTGATTGGCCAAGTGCAGCATGTGACTCAGCCTCTTTATAAGCTTGTGCGCACGTCGGGACGTGCTCACTCCCGATGTGAATAGAACAGGGATAGACGCAGCTGATGCTAGGGCGAGAATAGGCAGGGATAATTGAATAACTGGAAGCAAATTTCTCTCCTCCACCTGTGATTCATCTGAACAACTGCAGCTGAGCTGCTTTTTTGATAGGGATTGGCTATTTTTAGAGTGGCCAGAGTGATTTTTCCATCCACATGTACCTGGGCTGACCGCCGGCCGCCATTTTGCGACTTGTAGTGCTGCAGCAGAAGCTGCCACAGTGTGCATTCCAAAGCTCCAAACAAGTCAGACATCTACACCTGGGATTCAGACCAATAGCGATTTAGCAGCACAGTCCAAGGCTATTTTTTTTAAAGGTTGTGCAGACCATTTTGTGGCACATGTTACTGGGCTGATAGGCGGCGGCCATCTTGGGACTAGTGCTGCAGCACAATCTCTCCCAACGTCCATTAATCACTTGTAATAGTGGTCTGTGCCATAGAAATCCTACATCAGGGACTTGGGTGTGCTTGTGTCACCCCTACTAATACCAGTCCACCTGTAATCCATACAGTGAAAAGCCATAAAGTATTCCAGTGAGGGAATTTTTTTTTTTTTTTAAAAAAGGCCAAGTTAGTTTATCTGGCGTTCAATATACTAGATACAGTTAGGCCTGCGTTTCATACATCTGGAATTAGCAAACTAATGTGCTGGGGTTGGGAAAACATATATGTACCCATACTAGAATCTGTCAAAGAAAGCGGTACTCACATATAACAGTCATTCCATCTGTAATCCATACAGTCAAAAGACTGAAAGTATTCCAGTGAGGGAATTTTTTTTATTTAAAAAAGGCCAAGTTAGTTTATCTGGCGTTCAATATACTAGATACAGTTAGGCCTGCGTTTCATACATCTGGAATTAGCAAACTAATGTGCTGGGGTTGGGAAAACATATATGTACCCATACTAGAATCTGTCAAAGAAAGCGGTACTCACATATAACAGTCATTCCATCTGTAATCCATACAGTCAAAAGACTGAAAGTATTCCAGTGAGGGGATTTTTTTTATTTAAAAAAGGCCAAGTTAGTTTATCTGGCGTTCAATATACTAGATACAGTTAGGCCTGCGTTTCATACATCTGGAATTAGCAAACTAATGTGCTGGGGTTGGGAAAACATATATGTACCCATACTAGAATCTGTCAAAGAAAGCGGTACTCACATATAACAGTCATTCCATCTGTAATCCATACAGTCAAATGACTGAAAGTATTCCAGTGAGGGGATTTTTTTTATTTAAAAAAGGCCAAGTTAGTTTATCTGGCGTTCAATATACTAGATACAGTTAGGCCTGCGTTTCATACATCTGGAATTAGCAAACTAATGTGCTGGGGTTGGGAAAACATATATGTACCCATACTAGAATCTGTCAAAGAAAGCGGTACTCACATATAACAGTCATTCCATCTGTAATCCATACAGTCAAAAGACTGAAAGTATTCCAGTGAGGGAATTTTTTTTATTTAAAAAAAGGCCAAGTTAGTTTATCTGGCGTTCAATATACTAGATACAGTTAGGCCTGCGTTTCATACATCTGGAATTAGCAAACTAATGTGCTGGGGTTGGGAAAACATATATGTACCCATACTAGAATCTGTCAAAGAAAGCGGTACTCACATATAACAGTCATTCCATCTGTAATCCATACAGTCAAAAGACTGAAAGTATTCCAGTGAGGGGATTTTTTTTATTTAAAAAAGGCCAAGTTAGTTTATCTGGCGTTCAATATACTAGATACAGTTAGGCCTGCGTTTCATACATCTGGAATTAGCAAACTAATGTGCTGGGGTTGGGAAAACATATATGTACCCATACTAGAATCTGTCAAAGAAAGCGGTACTCACATATAACAGTCATTCCATCTGTAATCCATACAGTCAAAAGACTGAAAGTATTCCAGTGAGGGGATTTTTTTTATTTAAAAAAGGCCAAGTTAGTTTATCTGGCGTTCAATATACTAGATACAGTTAGGCCTGCGTTTCATACATCTGGAATTAGCAAACTAATGTGCTGGGGTTGGGAAAACATATATGTACCCATACTAGAATCTGTCAAAGAAAGCGGTACTCACATATAACAGTCATTCCATCTGTAATCCATACAGTCAAAAGACTGAAAGTATTCCAGTGAGGGGATTTTTTTTATTTAAAAAAGGCCAAGTTAGTTTATCTGGCGTTCAATATACTAGATACAGTTAGGCCTGCGTTTCATACATCTGGAATTAGCAAACTAATGTGCTGGGGTTGGGAAAACATATATGTACCCATACTAGAATCTGTCAAAGAAAGCGGTACTCACATATAACAGTCATTCCATCTGTAATCCATACAGTCAAAAGACTGAAAGTATTCCAGTGAGGGAATTTTTTTTATTTAAAAAAGGCCAAGTTAGTTTATCTGGCGTTCAATATACTAGATACAGTTAGGCCTGCGTTTCATACATCTGGAATTAGCAAACTAATGTGCTGGGGTTGGGAAAACATATATGTACCCATACTAGAATCTGTCAAAGAAAGCGGTACTCACATATAACAGTCATTCCATCTGTAATCCATACAGTCAAAAGACTGAAAGTATTCCAGTGAGGGGATTTTTTTTATTTAAAAAAGGCCAAGTTAGTTTATCTGGCGTTCAATATACTAGATACAGTTAGGCCTGCGTTTCATACATCTGGAATTAGCAAACTAATGTGCTGGGGTTGGGAAAACATATATGTACCCATACTAGAATCTGTCAAAGAAAGCGGTACTCACATATAACAGTCATTCCATCTGTAATCCATACAGTCAAAAGACTGAAAGTATTCCAGTGAGGGGATTTTGCTTATAAAAAATAATATATTTCATTGTGGTGCGAGTTGAATCGCAACAATGAAGAAAAATACTATTAAGGGACGAGGACGCGGTCGTGGTGGTGTCCGTGGAGCCTCTGTTGCTGGTAGAGGACGTGGCCGTTCGGCCCCAGGCGCACACAGTAGGGAACGAACTCCCTCAACTAGCCGGCAGAATGTACCGCAATATCTCGTGGGGCCCAATGCCGCTCTTAGGATGGTAAGGCCTGAGCAGGTACAGTCATTAATCGATTGGGTGGCCGACAGTGCTTCCAGCACGTTCACCACATGGTCTTCCACCCAGTCTTCTGCGGAAAGCGCACAGGTGGCACCTGAAAACCAAGCCCATCAGTCTGTCACATCACCCCCAAGCATATCAGGGAAACGGTCTGAGCCACAAGTTATGCAGCAGTCTCTTCTTCTGTTTGAAGACTCTGCTTCCAGGGTTTCCCAGGGGCGTCCACCTAGCCCTTCCCCAGTGGAGGAAGACATACCATGCACTGACGCACAACCACTTATGTCTCCAGATGAAGAGGACATGGGAATACCACCACAGCAGAGTCACCGACTCTCTGATGATGACGAAACACAGGTGCCCACTGCCGCGTCTTTTTGCAGTGTGCAGACTGAACAGGAGGAGGTCAGGGAGGGAGACTGGGTGGAAGACGATGCAGAGGACGATGAGGTCTTAGACCCCACATGGACTGAAGGTCATGGCGATGACTTTCACAGTTCAGAGGAAGAGGTAGTGGTGAGACCGAGACAACAGCGAAGCCAAAGAGGGAGCAGGGGGCCAAAGCAGACGAGCCGCCGCCCCCAGAGTTCGCCTGCTACTGGACATCGCCAACAGGGACCCAGCCCCACAAAGGCAGCTTCAAAGAGTTCCCTGGCATGGCACTTCTTTAAACAATGTCCTACCGACAAGACCCGAGTGACTTGCACGCTCTGCCATCAGAGCCTGAGGCGAGGCATTAACGTTCTGAACCTCAGCACAACCTGCATGACCAGGCATCTACATGCAAAGCATGAACTGCAGTGGGGTACACACCTTAAAAACCAGGCACTCGCTGAGGCTCCCCCTGCTCCCTCTACCGCTGCTGCCTCGGCTTCCGCCTCGAGAGGAATGTTGCCACCTGCCGAGCAGCAAACAGAGGATGTGCCACCGACACCACCACCACCGCCACCATCAACTAGCGTCTCCACTATATCACACAGCAGCGTTCAGCTCTCAATATCTCAAACCTTAGAGAGGAAGCGCAAATTCCCCCCGAGTCACCCTCGAGCCCTTGGCCTGAACGCCAGCATTTCTAAACTGCTGGCCTTTGAAATGCTGTCATTCCGGCTGGTGGACACAGACAGCTTCAAACAGCTGATGGCCATGGCTGTCCCGCAGTATGTGGTTCCCAGCCGCCACTACTTCTCCAAGACAGCCGTGCCTTCCCTGCACATGCAAGTGTCCGATAAAATCAAGTGTGCACTGCGCAACGCCATTTGTGGCAAGGTCCACCTAACCACAGATACGTGGACCAGTAAGCATGGCCAGGGACGCTATATCTCACTAACTGCACACTGGATGAATGTAGTGGCGGCTGGGCCCCCGGCGGACAGTTCCTTGGCGCACGTCCTTCCGCCCCCTAGGATCGCAGGGCATCATTCTCTGCCTCCTGTAGCCTCCTCCTCCTACTCGGCTTCCTCCTCCACTGCTTCCACCAGCTCATCCGGTCAGCCACACACCTTCACCACCAACTTCAGCACAGCCCGGGGTAAACGTCAGCAGGCCATTCTGAAACTCATATGTTTGGGGGACAGGCCCCACAGCGCAAAGGAGTTGTGGCGGGGTATTGAACAACAGACCGACGAGTGGTTTCTGCCGGTGGGCCTCAAGCCAGGCCTGGTGGTATGCGATAATGGGCGAAATCTCGTGGCAGCTCTGGGACTAGCCGGTTTGACGCACATCCCTTGCCTGGCGCATGTGCTGAACTTGGTGGTGCAGAGGTTCATTCACCACTACCCCAACATGTCAGAGCTGCTGCATAAAGTGCGGGCCGTCTGTGCGCGCTTCCGCCGTTCACATCCTGCCGCTGCTCGCCTGTCTGCGCTACAGCGGAACTTCGGCCTTCCCGCTCACCGCCTCATATGCGACGTGCCCACCCGGTGGAACTCCACCTTGCACATGCTGGAGAGACTGTGCGAGCAGCAGCAGGCCATAGTGGAGTTTCAGCTGCAGCACGCTCGCGTCAGTCGTACTGCCGAACAGCACCACTTCACCACCAATGATTGGGCCTCCATGCGAGACCTGTGTGCCCTGCTGCGCTGTTTCGAGTACTCCACCAACATGGCCAGTGGCGATGACACTGTTATCAGCGTTACAATACCACTTCTATGTCTCCTTGAGAAAACACTTAGGGCAATGATGTTAGAGGAGGTGGCCCAGGTGGAGGAGGAGGAGGAGGATGAGGGCTCGTTTCTAACACTTTCGGGCCAGTCTGTTCGAAGTGGCTCAGAGGGAGGTTTGTTTAAGCAGCAGAGGACAGGTTCACAAGTCGCCAGCCAAGGCACTGTACTGGAGGACGAGGAGGATGAGGAGGAGGAGGTGGAGGGGGACGAGGATGACGCAAGTTCACAGCGGGGTGGCAGCCCAGGCCCATCACTGGTGCGTGGCTGGGGGGATACGGTGGACGATGACGATACGCCTCCCACAGAGGACAGCTTGTCCTTACCCATGGGTAGCCTGGCCCACATGAGCGAATATATGCTCCAATGCCTGCGCAACGACAGCAGAGTTGCCCACGTTTTAACGTGTGCAGACTACTGGGTGGCCACCCTGCTGGATCCCCGGTATAAAGACAATGTGCCCACTTTAATTCCTGAACTGGAGCGCGACCGTAAGATGCGCGAGTACAAGCGCACGCTGATAGAGGCGCTCTTGAGAGCATTCCCACATGTCACAGGGGAACAGGTGGAAGGTGAAGGCAGAGGAGTGGCAAGAGGTCGCCAACGCAGCTGTGTCACGGCCAGCTCATCTGAGGGCAGGGTTAGCATGGCAGAAATGTGGAAAAGTTTTGTCTCCACGCCACAGCTATCTGCACCGACACCTGATACGGAACGTGTTAGCAGGAGGCAGCATTTCACTAACATGGTTGAACAGTATGTCTGCACACCCCTCCACATCCTGACGGATGGTTCGGCCCCATTCAACTACTGGGTTTCGAAATTGTCCACGTGGCCAGAGTTAGCATGTTATGCCTTGGAGGTGCTTTCCTGCCCGGCGGCCAGCGTTTTATCTGAACGCGTATTCAGCACGGCAGGGGGCGTCATTACTGACAAGCGCAGCCGCCTGTCCACAGCCAACGTGGACAAGCTGACCTTCATAAAGATGAACCAGGCATGGATCCCACAGGACCTGTCCCTCCCTTGTGCAGAGTAGTCCTTATTAACTGCCTAAAACATGTCTTGTTGTGCTACGGGCCACTTCTTTATTTGATACAAATTTTATGAAACCCACAGTTGAATGAAACTCTTCTCTGTCTGGGCGCCGGGGCCTAACCAGATGAAAGTGGCCGGTTAAACTAACGGGTGACATGAAGCCATAACCTCTGCCATGCTACCTCTGTCTTCTGTCTGGGTGCTGAGGCCTAAGTCAAATAAAGCGGTCTTCTGCTGTGCTGGGGGATATGAAGCTAATCTCTGACCTCTCTCCTCTGTCTGGGTCCAAAGGCCTAAATCACTGAAAGAGGCCTTCTCCTGTGGTGTGTGATATGATGCCAGAATATGTGCTGTGGGGCCTCTCTCCTCTTCCTGGGTGCAGGGGTCAAATAAACTAAATTGTGGCCTACTCCTGTGGTGGTTGATATGATGCCTGATTCTCTGATGTGGAACCTCTCTCCTCTGTTTGGGTGAAGGGGTCAAAGTAACTAAATGGTGGCTTCTCCTGTGGTGGCTGATATGATGCCAGAATATGTGCTGTGGTGCCTCTCTCCTCTTCCTGGGTGCAGGGGTCAAAGTAACTAAATGGTGGCTTCTCCTGTGGTGGCTGATATGATGCCAGAATATGTGCTGTGGGGCCTCTCTCCTCTTCCTGGGTGCAGGGGTCAAAGTAACTCAATGGTGGCTTCTCCTGTGGTGGCTGATATGATGCCAGAATATGTGCTGTGGTGCCTCTCTCCTCTGTCTGGGTCCAAAGGCCTAAATCACTGAAAGAGGCCTTCTCCTGTGGTGTGTGATATGATGCCTGAATATGTGCTGTGGTGCCTCTCTCCTCTTCCTGGGTGCGGGGGTCAAAGTAACTCAATGGTGGCTTCTCCTGTGGTGGCTGATATGATGCCAGAATATGTGCTGTGGTGCCTCTCTCCTCTTCCTGGGTGCGGGGGTCA
Source organism: Bufo bufo (assembly GCF_905171765.1). NCBI lineage: Eukaryota > Metazoa > Chordata > Amphibia > Anura > Bufonidae > Bufo > Bufo bufo. The sequence continues at coordinate 425,431,194 of NC_053390.1, forward strand.
AAGTAACTCAAAGGTGGCTTCTCCTGTGGTGGCTGATATGATGCCAGAATATGTGCTGTGGGGCCTCTCTCCTCTTCCTGGGTGCGGGGGTCAAAGTAACTCAATGGTGGCTTCTCCTGTGGTGGCTGATATGATGCCAGAATATGTGCTGTGGTGCCTCTCTCCTCTCTCTGGGTGCAGGGGTCAAAGTAACTAAATGGTGGCTTCTCCTGTGGTGGTTGATATGATGCCTGATTCTCTGCTGTGAAACCTCTCTCCTCCATCTGGGTGTAGGGGTCAAAGTCTTTCAAAGTCGCCTTCTCCTGTGCTGATTGATATAAAGCTGATGGTTGTGCCATCTGACATGGTTGCCAGGGTCTGATTCAATGGGGGCCTACTCCTGTGGTGGGTGATCTAAATGCCTGATTCTCTGCTGTGAAACCTCTCTCCTCCGTCTGGGTGTAGGGGTCAAAGTCTTTCAAAGTCGCCTTCTCCTGTGCTGATTGATATGAAGCTGATGGTTGTGCCATCTGACATGGTTGCCGGGGTCCCATTAAATTGGGGCCTACTCCTGTGGTGGGTGATCTAAATGCCTGATTCTCTGCTTTGAAACCTCTCTCCTCCGTCCGGGTGTAGGGGTCAAAGTCTGTCAAAGTCGCCTTCTCCTGTGCTGATTGATATAAAGCTTATGCTTGTGCCATCTGACATGGTTGCCGGGGTCTGATTCAATGGTGGCCTACTCCTGTGGTGGGTGATCTAAATGCCTGATTCTCTGCTGTGTAACCTCTCTCCTCCGTCTGGGTGTAGGGGTCAAAGTAACTAAATGGTGGCCTACTCCTGTGGTGGGTGATATGATGCCTGGTTCTCTGCTGTGGGACCTCTCTCCTTTGTCTGGGTGCTGTGGTCAAAATAATAGTAAGTGACCTTCTCCATTGGTGGGTGACTTGAAGCCTGATTCTGTGCTATGGGACCTCACTCCAATTAATATTGTTTAATTTTTATTTATTTTATGTTAACTCATCATTTCCCTATCTACATTTGTTTGCAGGGGATTTAACTACATTTTGCTGCCTTTTGCAGCCCTCTAGCCCTTTCCGGGTGTGTTTTACAGCCTTTTTAGTGCCCAAAAGTTCGGGTCCCCATTGACTTCTATGGGGTTCGGGTTCGGGATGAAGTTCGGGTCGAGTTCGGATCCCGAACCCGAACATTTTTCGAAAGTTCGGCCGAACTCGTCGAACCCGAACATCCAGGTGTTCGCTCAACTCTAATCAGGAGTAATTCTTGACCATTCCTCTTTGCAGAACTATTTCAGTTCAGCAATATTCTTGGGATGTCTGGTGTGAATTGCTTTCTTGAGGTCATGCCACAGAATCTCAATCGGATTGAGGTCAGGACTCTGACTTGGCCACTCCAGAAGGCGTATTTTCTTCTATTTAAGCCATTCTGTTACATAGTAACATAGTACATAAGGCCGAAAAAAGACATTTGTCCATCCAGTTCGGCCTGTTATCCTGCAAGTTGATCCAGAGGAAGGCAAAAAAAAAAAACCCTGTGAGGTAGAAGCCAATTTTCCCCACTTTAGGGAAATAAAAAATTCCTTCCCGACTCCAATCGGGCAATCAGAATAACTCCCTGGATCAATGACCCCTCTCTAGTAGCTATAGCCTGTAATATTATTACGCTCCAGAAATACATCCAGGCCCCTCTTAAATTCCTTTATTGTACTCACCATCACCACCTCCTCAAGCAGAGAGTTCCATAGTCTCACTGCTCTTACCGTAAAGAATCCTTTTCTATGTTTGTGTACAAACCTTCTTTCCTCCAGACGCAGAGCATGTCCCCTCGTCACAGTCACAGTCCTGGGGATAAATAGATGATGGGAGAGATCTCTGTACTGACCCCTGATATATTTATACATATTAATTAGATCTCCCCTCAGTCATTTTTTTTCTAAAGTGAATAACCCTAATTTTGATAATCTTTCAGGGTACTGTAGTTGCCCCATTCCAGTTATTACTTTAGTTGCCCTCCACTGGACCTTCTCCAGTTCTGCTATGTCTGCCTTGTTCACAGGAGCCCAGAACTGTACACAGTACTCCATGTGTGGTCTGACTAGCGATTTGTAAAGTGGTAGGACTATGTTCTTATCACGGGCATCTATGCCCCTTCTGATGCAACCCATTATCTTATTGGCCTTGGCAGCAGCTGCCTGACACTGGTTTTTGCAGCTTAGTTTGCTGTTTATTAAAATTCCTAGATCCTTTTCCATGTCAGTGTTACCGAGAGTTTTATCATATAGTATGTACGGGTGACTTGCATTATTCCTTCCCATGTGCATAACTTTACATTTGTCAGTGTTAAACCTCATCTGCCACTTATCTGCCCAAGCCTCCAATCTATCCAGATCCCTCTGTAGTAGTATACTGTCCTCTTCAGTGTAAATTACTTTACACAGTTTAGTGTCATCTGCGAAAATTGATACTTCACTATGCAAGCCTTCTACAAGATCATTAATAAATATATTGAAGAGAATAGGGCCTAATACTGACCCCTGAGGTACCCCACTAGTGACAGTGACCCAATCTGAGTGTGTACCGTTAATAACCACCCTCTGTTTTCTATCATTGAGCCAGTTACTTACCCACATACAGACGTTTTCTCCCAGTCCGAGCATTCTCATTTTATATACTAAACTTTTATGTGGTACAGTGTCAAATGCTTTGGAGAAGTCCAGATATACGACATCCATTGATAGGCCGCTGTCAAGTCTAGAACTTACCTCCTCATAGAAACTGATTAAATTAGTTTGGCATGACCGATCCCTCACGAAGCCATGCTGATATGGCGTTATTTGCTTATTTCCGTTGAGATGCTCTAATTTTAATCTTTTTAAGTCACTGATGTACTTCTTCCTGGGTCAGACAGGACACTTTTAATGGGGAATTTATTTTTACATTCTGCATGTCATCTGACAGTTTATTTTCCTCAGTGAAAAACATTGGAGAAAAAAATATTTAACAGCTTTGCTTTCTCCTCGTCGCTCTCTGCGACTCCCCGCTCATTACTCTTTAAAGGGCCGATACCTTCAGATTTATACTTTTTAACATTTATATAATTGAAGAACATTTTAGGGTTAGTTTTCCTCTCTTTGGCAATTAATCTCTCGGTCTCTAGTTTGGCCGCTTTTATTTGTTTTTTACATGTTCTATTTTTTTCCTTATAGTTTTTCAGTGCTTCCGTGCTACCCTCCTGTTTTAGTGATTTATATGCTTTCTTTTTGTCATTTATTGCTTTCTTTACAGTTCTATTTATCCACATTGGTTTCTTTTTGTTCCTTAACCTTTTATTCCCATATGGTATGTACCTCTCACAATGAGATTTTAAGATGTTTTTAAAGATATCCCATTTTGTGGCTGTATTTTTATTTTTGAGGACTTTGTCCCAGTTAGTTAGGCCTATGGCCTCTCTTAGCTGGCTAAATTTAGCTTTTTTGAAGTTTGGCATTTTTGTTCCTCCCTGTAGAAAAATGCTCTTTTGAATGATAATTGGAAGGTTATTACTTTATGGTCACTATTTCCCAGGTGTCCACCAACCTGCACGTCTGTTGTTCTGTCAGGCCTATTGGTTAATACTAAGTCCAGTATGGCCATCCCTCTAGTCGGGTCCTGAACCAGTTGGGAGAGGTAATTGTCTTTGGTTATTGCCAAGAACCCGTTTTCCTTATGATATATACAAGTTTCCGTTTCCCAGTCTATATCTGGGTAGTTGAAGTCCCCCATAATAATCACCTCATTATGATTTGCCGCCTGGTCTATCTCGTTTAGTAGTAGATTTTCTGTGGACTCTGGTATATTAGGTGGTTTATAGTAAACTCCTATTAGTAATTTATTGTTGTTTTTAGCTCCATGTATCTCTACCCACAGTGACTCCACATGTTCATGTCCCTCACTTATATATTCCCGGAGTGTGGGCTTTAGACAGGACTTTACATAAAGGCAAACCCCTCCCCCTCTCCGCTTTTGACGATCCTTTCTAAACAGACTGTAACCTTGCACATTAACTGCCCAGTCATAGCTATCATCCAGCCATGTCTCAGTTATTCCCACTATGTAATAGTCCTCCTCACACATCACTAATTCCAGCTCCCCAGTTTTATTAGTCAGGCTTCTGGCATTAGTATACATACATTTGAGAGGTTTATGTATATTTTTTACCCTACACCTTTCCTTCTGAACTGTTCTAGTCCCTCCTTCAATTCCTCCCACAGTCCCACTACCTCGCCCCCGGTCTCTATCTGCACTATCTTCCCCTCCTATAGTGTAATTTCCCTACCCCCAAGTCCCTAGTTTAAACAATCCTCCAACATTCCAGCCATCTTTCTCCCCAGCACAGCTGCCCCTTCCCCATTGAGGTGCAGCCCGTCCCTACGATAGAGCTTGTAGCCGATAGAGAAGTCGGCCCAATTCTCCAGGAACCCAAACCCCTCCTTCCTACACCATTTCTTGAGCCACTTGTTAATCTCCCTAATCTCCCACTGCCTTTCTTGTGTGGCTCGTGGTACAGGCAGTATTTCGGAAAATACTACCTTTGAGGTCCTTGCCCTAAGCTTTTGACCTAAATCCCTGAAATCATTTTTAAGGACTCTGCACCTACCTCTAACTTTGTCATTGGTTCCGATATGGACCATGACCGCTGGATCTTCTCCAGCCCCTCCCAGTAATCTGTCAACCCGATCCGCGATGTGTCGAACTCTAGCGCCAGGAAGACGGCACACTGTTCGGCGATCACGGTCTTTGTGACAGATTTCCCTATCTGTTCCCCTAATAATGGAGTCTCCCACTACCAGCACCTGTCTGGCCTGCCCTGCTCTCCTGGTTCCCTGCTTACTGGAGCTGACATTCCCCTGACTGGCAGAGGAAGTGTCCGGCTGCAGCAGTGCCGTCCCTGGACTGACATCCCCCTCATCTGCCAAACATGCAAACTTGGTGGGGTGTGTCAGATCAGGGCTAGCCTCCCTGGCACTCTTCCCTCTACCCCGCTTTCTAACTGTTACCCAGCTAGCTACCTCACTTTCCTCAGCCTCCTCTCTGTCACCCTCCCCCTCATCTACCCCAAAGAGTGCTTGCTCGGTGAGAAGCAAACTCTTTTGCAAATTGTCAATGCCTCTCAGTGTTGCAACTTGCCCGTTTAATTTGCTCACATCTTGAACAAAGATATACACCCTCGAACGGCTGTTCCAGGACTGCATACATCATGCAAGATGTGCACTGGACTGCGTTGTCAATTGTGCAACACATACTAAATGGGGATTACAACAGTAAAAAAGTAAAACAGTAAATATGATTTAGAATTAGACCCTGTCTGCTGTAGTTGAAGGACTACCTAGAATTAAGCCAACAACACACAAGGAAAATATATCCAACCTGTTGTTGATTTACTTCTATGCTTTGGGTCGTTGTCCTGTTGCAACATCCATCTTCTGTTGAGCTTCAGCTAGTGGACAGATGGCCTTTAGTTCTCCTGCAAAATGTCTTGATAAACTTGGGAATTCATTTTTGCTTTGATGATAGCAATCTGTCCAGGCCCTTATGCAGCAAAGCAGCCCCAAACCATGATGCCCCCACCACCATACTTCACAGTTGGGATGAGGTTTTGATGTTGGTGTGCTGTGCCTCTTTTTCTCCACACATAGTGTTGTTTCTTCCAAACAATTCAACTTTGGTTTCATCTATCCACAGAATATTTTGCCAGTACTGCTGTGGAACATCCAGATGCTCTTGTGCACACTGTATATGTGCAGCAATGTTTTTTTTGGACAGCAGTGGCTTCCTCTGTGGTATCCTCCCATGAAATCCATTCTTGTTTAGTGTTTTACGTATCATAGATTTGCTAACAGGGATTTTAACATATGCCAGAGACTTTTGTAAGTCTTTAGCTGACACTCTAGGATTCTTCTTCACCTCGTTGAGCAGTCTGCGCTGTGCTCTTGCAGTCATCTTTACAGGACGGTCAGTCCTAGGGAGAGTAGCAGCAGTGCTGAACTTTTTCCATTTATAGACAATTTGTCCTACCATGGACTTATGAACAGCAAGGCTTTTGGAGATACTTTTATAACCCTTTCCAGCTTTATGCAAGTCGACAATTCTTAATCGTAGGTCTTCTGAGAGCTCTTTTGTGCGAGGCATCATTCACATAAAGCAATGCTTCTTGTGAAATGCAAACCCAGAACTGGTGTGGGTTTTTCTAGGGCAGGGCAGCTGTAACCAACACCTCCAATCTCATCTCATTGATTGGACTCCAGTTGGCTGACACCTCACTCCAATTAGCTCTTGGAGATGTCATTAGTCTAGAGGTTCACATATTTTTTCCACCTGGACTGTGAATGTTTACATGGTGTGTTCAATAAAAACATGGTAACATTTAATTCTTTGTGTGTTATTAGTTCAAGCAGACTGTGATTGTCTATTGTTGTGACTTAGATGAAGATCAGATCACATTTTATGACTAATTTGTGCAGAAATCCAAATCATTCCAAAGTGTTCAGATACTTTTTTCTTGCAACTGTATGCGAGGGCATTATATGTGACGAATAAGCATGTTCATAAGATGGAAGAGGAGGAGAAGGGTGAGAAAAAGATTCAACCATATACCCTTGTATGTGGTGTAAGGGGTGCATGGGAATTCAGTGTATTCAGTACATAATAAACAAGACATTTAAAGTGCCTTTATGTTTAGCCGCTTTCCTCTGGAGGAATCGAGAAGTCATGGTTAATCCAGGCCTTGTTTATTTTTATAAGAGTCAACCTATCAGCATTTTCAATTGACAGGCGGATACGCTTATCTGTTATAATGCCACCAGCAGCACTAAATAACCGCTCAGAAAAATTGCTGGCGGCAGGGCAGGCCAGCACCTCCAAAGCGTAGAGCGCAAGTTCATGTCACGTGTCCAGCTTGGACACCCAGTAGTTGTAAGACACAGGAATCTTTGAGGACACTGACACGGTCTGCTATGTACTCCTTCACCATCTTCCAAAATGTTTCTCTCTTTGTGACAGTAGACCGCGCATATGGGGGAGGGTGCTGGCGGGGTGTCATGAATTTGTACCAGGCTTTTCAGAGTGTTGCCCTGCCTCTGTTGGAACTGCTGTGTGTTCCCCTTGTCTCCCCTCCTCGGTTAGCCAAGGAACTACGGACTCTGCCGCCAGCGTTGTCAGATGGAAATTTTTGGAGCAATTTTTCAACAAGGATCTTTTGGAATTGCACCGTTTTGCTCATCCTCTCCACCAGAGGAATGAGAGATGAGTAGCGGGGGTCGAGAAGGGTGAACAACCAGTAATCCGTGTTGTCTAAAATGCATATAACGTGCGGGTCACGGAAAAGGCAGCCTAACATGAAGTCAGCCATGTGTGCCAGGGAACCAACAGGCAAGACTTCCCTGTCATCATCAGGAGGATAACTCTCAATCTCCTCATCCTCGTCCTCCTCTTCTGCCCACCCATTCTGAACAGATGGAATTAAACTTCCATGGGTACTACCCTCTGTAGAGGACGCAACCGTCTCCTGCTCCTCTTCATTGTCCAATTCACGCTGAAAAGAGAAACTGAAGGTGGTCTGGCTATCACCCAGTGTAATGTCTTTCCCCATTTCCACCTCTTCCACATGCAAAGCGTCATCCTTAATTGTGAGCAGCGAGCGTTTGAGTAGACACAGAAGTGGAATGGATACGCTGATAATAGCGCTATAGCCGCTCTCCATCTGTGTTGATTCCTCAAAGTTTCTTAAAACGTCACAGAGGTCAAACATCCATGACCACTTCTCGCTTGTGAATAGCGGAAGCTGACTGGAAAGGCGAAGACCATGTTGCAGCTGTTATTCCACTACTGCCCTCTGCTACTCACAAAGCCTGGCCAACATGTGACATGATCAGTTCTAGGGCGTGTTCACATCGCGCAACAGTCGTGAGCTGGCAATTGCAAGCGCTGCTGCAGCGTTGGCAGACCGGCTGAAGCTGTCTGTGACTTGCGGAAATGTGCACACACGCAGCGCACTTTCGCCAGTAGCTCAGGTAAATTGGGGTAGGTTTTGAGAAACCGCTGAACCACAAGGTTGAAGACATGGGCAAGGCATGGGATGTGCCTAAGCTTGCTGAGCTCCAAAGCCACCACCAAATTACGGCCATTATCAGACACAACCATGCCTGGTTCTAGGTTGAGTGGCGAGAGCCACAGCTCCGTCTGGTCTCTTATCCCCTGCCACAGCTCTGCGGCGGTGTGCTGTTTGTCACTTAGGCAGATCAGCTTCAGCATGGCCTGTTGCCGCTTCCCCACTGCAGTGCTGCACTGCTTCCAGCTACAGACTGATGACTGACTGGTGCTGCACATAGATAATTCGGAGGTGGAGGTGGAAGAGGAGGTGGAGGAGGAGAAGTGGGGGTTGGAGCCACTAATGTAGGTGCTGACGGAAACCCTGATGGAATTAGGGCCCCCAATCCTTGGCGTCATTAGCACATGTGCCATCCCAGGGTACGACTCGCTCCCAGCCTCCACAACATTCACCCAGTGTGCCGTCAGGGAAACTTTGCGTCCCTGGCCTTATGTACTTGTCCATGTGTCAGTGGTTAAGTGGACCTTCCCAGTAACTGCGTTGGTCAGGGCAGGTGTGATGTTACGGGACACGTGTTGGTGTAAGGCACACCTTGAAAAATAGTGGACGCTGGGGCTGCGTAACATGAGACTGCAGCTGACATCAGGCTGCGGAAGGCCTCAGTGTCCACTAGCCTAAATGGCAACATTTCCAGGGCCAGTAATTTAGAGAGCTGCGCATTTAATGCTATGGCCTGTGGTGTCATATATCTTCTATATGAAAAAGAATCTTCATATAAAAGAGAGTATAAAAAAAAAAAAAAAATTATATTTTCCTTCAGGCGGACATAAAAATCGCCTCTAAGTTCTTTTTTTCAAGTATCTTAATTTGATTTGTGCAAGCAGTGAAACAAAGGAACAATTGTATATGCAAAAATATATAATCGTTTATTATAAAAACAAAGAATATAAAAACAATACAACTGCAAAACAAATGATGAAGTTACAACGTAACATCCAAAATGTACCACACGGTGGTGTTAACACACCCCTATCTGATCAGCACAGTATGATTTATTGATTTATGACAACCAGTGTCATACTCTTTAACAAACGGACTCATATACCAAGAGAAACTTAGGATCTTCTGTTATCAAACAGGCTATAACAATAAAACATGGATTTACAGGAAAATAACTGTTATCCCTTGACTCTGTTTTCCTATGACCAATCAAAAATATATGATATTAATATGATAAAATATTCAGCTCGGCAATCAGACTAAGGAAAATAACTTTCCAAGGGTTTAGTCCTCTTTTCAAATAATGTCAGATCTTCCATTAACAATATGCATCTTTGCTAAGAGAATAATCAGCATTATGGAGGCATCTAACACTATATATTCCCATAATATGGGAACTCTTGGCTATATACCGAGAGAAATATCTTATTAATATCATGAGTAGTAAACAAAATATACGTTACCGGGTCAAAGGTAGACAGAGTTCAGATGGGACCAGTTCTGAAGAACTTTCCTAATAATCCAAAAAGAATAATCCAAGTTTCTTCTGGTAAAGTTTTTCTTTTTGATTGAATGAATGGATGGATCAATGGATATATGGATCCTTTTCTCTAGCCCCGCTATGCTAATCCACACACGAATAATTATTCCCCCCCTTATCTTTGACAATTTTCTTTTTATTAAAAAGAAGTAGATAATATTACACAAGAGACCTTACATTATAGTGTCAAGACATGTGAGATATACCATTGCATAGCCAGGGTGGATAGCCACATCCCCCACATATATCTAGACAGTAAGAATAGTGCAAATAGACAGGTCAGAGTCATAATGTGGGGCAAGTATAGTATGACAAAACATCACATATTAGGCACTCGTGAAACATTATGAAGACATCTCTTGATCTTATATGACTGAATACATGCATCGGTCACTTGGATATAGGGGCATTTTATCTTGTTGGTGAACAGCAAGGCAACGGCCTCACTAAACATATATAACCGTAATGTAAATCTCTAAGCACGTCTTGAGAAAGTGTAGAATAGCCTGATGATGGAGGTAAAGTGAGGTAGTACGGAATGGAAGGGTCAGGTGACCTTTATTAAGCAACTGCAGTGTGTGACTGACGATAACGTAACCAAGGGTTCCACATTTTAGCATGTTTCTCATGTGTTCTATTCTCCCAACTAGCTAGTTCCTCTAGGCGTTGTATGAGATCCACCCTATTCATCCATTGAGAAAGAGTGGGGGGTTCTGTACTTAGCCACCTCTGAGGAATTATCAATCTTGCCGCTTGGATCAGTTGCGTGGCTAAGCTATTCTTAGAGGGGGAAAGAGCCTTGGTAGGTAACCATAGGAGGACCAACTCAGGAGACAAGGGTATCAACTTGTTTGTAATTGAGTTAATGGCTCTAGAAACTTTCTCCCAAAAAGGTTGAATCAGCGGGCAGGACCAAAAAATGTGTGATATCGTGCCCTCTCCATCTTTACATCTCCAGCACTGGTCACTGGAGCTAAGACCCCTGAGGAACAGCTGTCTCGGTGTCATATACCATTGGGTGAGTACTTTAAAAGAGTGCTCTTGTATTTTAACGCACCTGGAAAAGCCATGCGAATGTGCATATAACCTAAGAACCTCCGTCTCAGTGAAAGACCTGTTTAATTCTGACTCCCAAGTTTTCAGAAACAGAGGAGCGTCCTTAGCTTGGGGTGCATTTAGGCCTAGGTAAAATAGAGATATCAGCCTACTATGAGGTGAGCTGGAGGACAGAATTTTTTCGAACCATGTCTGATCTTGTTTATGGATCTGTTTATCTATTAGGATCTTACTGACTGCCCTAAAATCAGCTAAACCCAGAAAATTACAGGACTGCATAACCTTGTGAAGGGGATGATCAGCTGGTAGACTGCCTAGAGCAGCATCTAAATACATTTTGGTGGTAAACTCACTTAGGGAATTCCACGCTGGTGAGGTATTTACTAGAGCAGGTCTTACTGCAAAAGGGGCTAGATCCGCTGGCATAGTTAGTGAGGGTGTTCCTAACAAGCTGCGGTCTTTATTGAGTTGCTTGATTACCATACTTGTACCTTTAAGAAGTACATGGTTATGGAGTGATGTGGAAGTCAGACCCCACAATGCTGCTCTCTGAGGTTGAGAGAGTTGTAGTGTCTCTAAGGCAGTACCTAACGTTGCGCAGTTAGGGATATGTAGTTGCATCCAGCGCCTAAGGTGGATAGCCCTGTAATATAACTGTACATCTGGTAGCGCAAATCCACCCTGAGTTTTCCTCAGAATCAATCTATTATATGCTATCCTAGCTCCCCTCCCCCCCCACAGGTAAGTAGAGAATAATCTCCGAATCTGTGTAAAAAAGGAGGAGGGGAGGAAGACCGGCAGCATCTGCATGACATAGAGTATTTTGGGAAGCACAAAGGCCTTCAACAGGTTCTTTCTCCCCATCCATGAGGTGTATGGGATGCGAAGAGAACCTAGTAAGCGTTGTATGTCAGCTAATAGGGGGGTATAATTCAGCTTAAAAATGTTTTCCAGTTTAGACGGGATATTAATTCCCAGGTATGTGATGTGGGAGGTCTGCCAACTAAAAGGTGTTGTAACTTTAAGGGAAGACACACTGTTTGGTGGGGCTGTAATGTTCATAACCTCCGACTTGTTATAATTTACCTTATAATTAGAGACTGTGCCAAATAGCTTGAATAGAGAAAGGAGATGCGGAAAGGCCTCGACCGGGTTGGACACCATTACTAAGAGGTCATCAGCATAGGCCACGTTGATGAATTCAATTGTATCTTTCTTGGCCCTAACCCCTCTTATGCCAGGGTGGTCTCTAATGGCTTGGAGAAGGGTCTCCATCACTAAAATGTATAGGGCAGGAGATAATGGGCATCCTTGCCGGGTGCCATTAAAGATGGGAAAGGAGGGTGATAGGGTGCCATTTACTCTAATTTTAGCACTTGGGTTGGTGTAGAGGGTCATGATAGCTTTTTGGAATTGTTCAGGTATACCGAACTTCTGCAAGGTCTTTTCCATGAAGCTCCATTTTACCCGGTCGAAGGCCTTCTCCGCATCCACACTTAAAAAGGTCAGGGGGGTACCATGCTTCTTTGCCCATTGGATTGCCGTGACGACTCTGCAGGAGTTATGGTTCCCCTCTCTTCCTGGTACAAAACCAGCTTGGTCAGGGTGGATCAATTTAGGAAGAAAGGAACTAAGGCGAGTGGCCAAAATTTTGGCCCAAACCTTTTTGTCAACGTTCAAGAGAGATATGGGCCTGTAACTCCCGCAGAGCGTGTGGTCTTTCCCAGGTTTGGGCAGAATAGTCACGGTAGCTTCTAGAGATTGGGTAGGGAGATGCCCGCCTGTAAGGAGAGAGTTACACCAACTCGTGAGTTGTGGACATAAGATGTCAGCAAATTTCTTGTAATAACCTACCGGAAATCCGTCCGGTCCTGGGCATTTTCCCATGGGCATTGACCTCAGCACTTTCCCTACTTCTTCCTCCGTCACTGGAGCAATCAGTGTGGACCCCTCTGCGCTACTAAGATGGGGTAATTTTAAATGAGTCAGGAAGTCATCCATCACAGTGTTTACAGATGGGTCTGGATTATTGGAGCCCTTATCTAGCCCATAGAGGCCCTGATAAAACGTTTTAAATTCCGCTGCTATGTCCGCAGTTCTATGCAGTAATTTGCCATCTGAGGATTTTATACTGGGGATGAACATAGTGTCCTTCCGTTGTTTTATGAGTGATGACATCAATTTCGAACCTCTGTCCCCATGAGAGAAAAACCGAAACTGTGCATACTGATACGCTTTGGCGTGGCATATATTTAAATGGTCCTTCAGTTTCACCCTCATGAGGAGGAGTTCTTGTTGAATTTTCAAGGCTTTGGACCTCTTATGGGTGGCTTCAAGATCTGCAATTTGTTTGAGTAAGGAATGTAGTGTTTGCTGTCTCTCCCTTTTGATTTTGCAACCTAGGGCAATAAATTCTCCTCTTATGACAGATTTATGTGCTTCCCACACCGTAGTCTGGGAAACCTCCGGGGTTAAGTTTTCCTCAAAATACCATGCTAACTTCTTTGACAACGCCTCTACCGCCTCTCTCCTGTCCAGTAAAGTTTCATTAAGTCTCCATTGTTTACACTGGGGGGGTAAGCTGGAAATATGCATAACTAATGAAACAGGGGCATGATCTGAGATTGTGATAGGGTCGATCACTGTCTGTTCTACCATGTCAATACAGGAGTTTGATATCAGAAGATAATCCAACCTTTTATACACATTGTGTGAAGCAGAGAAAAAGGTATAGTCCCTGTCTGTGGGATGCGTCAAACGCCAGGCGTCAGTTAAGTTAGCATCAGCAATGTGAGCATTGATACAGCCCAAGGTCCTCTGTGTTTGCTGAGTGGATCCGTCCGAGGTGTCCATACTGGGATTCAGAGCCACATTGAGGTCTCCGCCTACAATACAGATCCCCTCAGCAAAGGCCTTGAGCACCTGCAAGGTCTGAGAGATCCATGCTTCCTGACCTCTGTTGGGGCTATATAGGCTCGCCAGAGTTACAGGTTGGGTGCCTATTACACCTTTCACAAAGATGAACCTGCCTTCGGCATCTGTCTGGGTGGCTAACATCTTAAAAGGTATGCGTTTTGCTATGGCAATGCCCACCCCCCTTTTGGCTTTGTCAAAAGTGCTAATGAACCAATTATTAAAATATCCCTTCTGGAGCGTGGGGACATTCGTGGTTTTAAAGTGTAGCTCTTGAAAAAAGCATATGTCTGTGCGGTATTTCCTCAACAGGCGAATAACTTGTGATCTTTTTTGCGGAGTGTTGAACCCCCTTACGTTAAAGGATGTACATTTAATCAGTGACATCTTTGCATGTATGAGACCCTCCCACCGTAGCCAGATATGATGTGCATAAGAGATTTGGAACCATATAACTGAACCCAGCCATTATTCCTTACAGAACTTAGGAACATGGCCACATAACAGAACTTAGAGTGGGTACATCTGACAACTCCTAACAAGGAGCATACAGTCAGTATGCCGTCCACCCAGTTAATGCGCTGACACCAGGACTGCGCTAGTATACCCCTGATGTATAGCATGTGGGGGGGACCTGACGGTCTTGTACCTAACATGGGAAACCAGCAGATCCAGCTAACCTGGTGCAGTACAATTAAATATCTGGATATCAAACCCATTATAAGAAACATGTAAATATGTTAATTACCTAATAACATAATAACATAATAATATGGGGACTTGTAATACCGGAGCATGGCATGAGCACGAACATCCGATTAAGCTCATATAACCTTGACAATACAGCAAATATATAAAACATATAACAATTTGCAGGGCTGGCAAAACAGAAGAAAGATATTCGTACCAGTCCAAGCTCATTACTCACTGCTCGAATTAGTATGACTCTAGGGCTCACTTCTAGGCCTTGAGAATCATGTGTCCCTGGCTCTGGGGCCCATCTTCTTCTTTGGTAAGGCCTTGGTCCACTTCTGTACCCCCGGCAGGTCCGGCAGTGGGATCCCGATCTCGGACGATGGCAGCCATGATGGGATGTCTAACGGGTCGGTCTGAAGTAACTCCCACGCTGCAGCTAGATCTCCTGGAACCCGGATGGTGCATCTTCTGCCCCCGACCGCAAACGTAAGACCAAACGGAAATAACCATTTATATGGGGTCTTGATATGGCGCAGGTGCTCCGTCAGGGGTCGGAGGGCTCTCCTTTTGTTCAGCGTCGTTGGCGCCAGATCCTGGAACAACAGGATAGTAGCACCCTCATAGGTGAGATTCTTCTTCTCTCTGGCCGCTCTCAGTATAGCAGCCGTATCTGTATACTTTAGCAGACCGCAGATGACATCTCTGGGGTTTTCGCCTTCCCTTGGCTTTGGTCTGAGCGACCGGTGGATGCGCTCTATCTCAATGCCATCAGCGCTCTCTGATCCCAGGAGGCTGGTGAAGATGGCGGCCGCTGCTTCAGGTAACTCCTCATGCTGCAGCTGTTCCGGGAGGCCGCGCAGCCGGATATTTTTCCGCCTGCTGCGGTTCTCTTGGTCTTCAATAAGAGAGAAGGCATTATCTAGTGAGTCCATACAAGCTGCTGTGTTATCTCCTAGAGCGCGGGCAAAAGTAATTATGGCTGCTTGGTTCCCCTCCAGCGTCTCCACTCGGTGCCCTATTTGTTTGATGTCTGTTTTAATCTCATGGAGATCGTGAAGTACTGGGGCAATCGCCGCTGAGAGAGCTTGTTGGAGGAATTTCTGTGAGATAGGGGCTCTGCCTGCTGGCTGTGGCCCATCTTCTAGCTCGCCGGCGACACTTTCAGTTTCTTGTGACCATTCGTCTGGTTCACGCGGCGCCATCTTAGCCGCCTCACACACAGCACCGGAGGTCTTCTTTTGCAGGTACTTCTCCATATCCGAGGACCCTCTAACCGGTTTCGGAGAGTCGGTTTTATCTGTAGGGAAGTATTTGCCAACTTTCCCCATAATTTATTGGGTTATGGTGCGATATAAACCAGGATGCTGGATTGCATGTAGAGGAGCTTCTCTTACATGCGTCTGCTCAGGTCAGCAGTCAGACTCCGCCCCTATTCCCCCCCTTATCTGTAATGACCGGCGTCACACACAGGGAGGGAAAAGGGAAAGCCCTGCCCAAGGGAGAGGGAAAGGTGGTGACCCCTGACTCACCTTGCGGCTGGCACCTGACTGCCCTGACGTCCCTAGACGGGTTCCTCACCCGTGCGGCGATCACATGCCTAAACCCTGGCTTTCCCTAAAATGAGCCCTAGATAGTGAACGGGCCGGTGGGATCGCTAGTCCGCAACACTGACACTAAGAGGGAAACACCAGGGAGAGGACAGACAATACAGACAAACACATACACCCAGGTGGGCGACCACAGCAGACCACAAAGGTCCAACAGGGATCCGGAGGGTAGCGTTCTGGACCAACAACCAGAGAACGCAGCAACACAGCTCCAGAGGGTCAGAATAGATGTCCAGGCAGGAAGCTCTATATCTGGCAACCAGAGAAGTGTGAGAGGGTAATATAAGGAGGTTGGGAGTGCAGGACAAGGAACAGCTGAGGAGAAGGAGCTACGGATCCCTGAGTGAGCCAAAAAGGGTTGCAAAGCAAACCCAGAAAGCTACCATAAGGAAACAGCCCTATCTTACATAGAGCGCGCAGCCAACCGCTGCGACTTCCTGACCCCGGGTATAACGGAGCCAGGCGTGGTTCTTGACACCCTCGTGACAGTACCCCCCTCTCTACGAGGGGCCTCCGGACACTCAGGACCAGGTCTCTCAGGATGAGAGGCATGAAAAACCCGAACTAGCCTGTCGGCGTTTACCTCAGACGCAGGAACCCACATTCTTTCCTCGGGACCATAACCTCTCCAATGCACCAGATATTGAAGAGAGCGGCGGACCCGACGAGAATGAACAATTTTGGATATCTGAAACTTTAGATTACCATCCACAACAACAGGAGGGGGTGGCAGCGGTGACGGTTCTAGAGGTGGAACATATTTTTTGAGTAACGACTTATGAAAGACATTATGGATTTTAAAAGTCTGAGGTAACTCCAGGCGAAAAGCCACGGGGTTGATGATGGCTACAATTTTGTAAGGACCAATAAACCTAGGACCCAGTTTCCAAGAGGGAACCTTCAATTTAATATTCCTAGTAGACAACCACACATAGTCATTCACTCCTAGGTCCGGACCTGGCGACCGTCTCTTATCAGCCATGCATTTGTATTTGCATCCCATATTTTTCAAGTTAGCTTGCACCTTCTGCCATACCGATGAAAGAGATGACGAAAACCGTTCCTCTTCGGGAACCCCAGAAGACCCCCCCTCTTTGAAAGTACAGAATTGGGGATGAAAACCATATGCACCAAGAAATTGTGACTTGCCAGTGGATTCCTGACGACGATTATTTACGGCAAACTCAGCTAACGGTAAATATGATGACCACAACTCTTGGTTTTCAGACACAAAACATCTTAGATATGTCTCCAGGTTTTGGTTGATACGCTCAGTCTGTCCATTCGACTGAGGATGGAAAGCTGAGGAAAAGGACAAGTGTACCCCCAAACGGGAACAAAAAGCTTTCCAAAATTTAGAAATAAACTGGGTACCCCGATCCGAAACAACATCGAAAGGGAACCCGTGAAGCTTCACGATTTCACTGACGAATACCTGAGCAAGAGTCTTAGCATTAGGTAGTGCGGGTAACGCAATGAAGTGTACCATTTTGCTAAACCTGTCCACTACTACCAAAATAACTGTTTTACCCGCAGACAAAGGTAAGTCAGTGATAAAATCCATTGACAGATGTGTCCATGGTTTATTGGGAATGACGAGTGGTAATAGAGACCCTGCAGGACGTGTATATGAAACTTTTGCGCGTGCACAGGTAGAACAAGAAGACACAAAATCCAATACATCCTGATGCAACCTTGGCCACCAAAAACGACGAGACAATAGCTCCAAGGTTGCTTTACTACCCGGGCGCCCAGCAAGTGCCGAATTATGATGTTCCTTTAATAATTCGAAATGCAGGTTCAATGGTACAAACAATTTCTCTGAGGGGCAAGAGACCGGGGCGTCCCCCTGGGCCTCTAACACCTTCCCCTCCAGAACAGAGTGTACCGCAGAAACAACCACTCCTCTTTGAAGAATGGGCACCGGATCACTCACATTACCCCCTCCAGGGAAGCAACGAGATAGTGCATCAGCCTTGGTATTCTTTGCCCCAGGACGATAGGTAATCACAAAGTTAAACCTGGTAAAAAATAGCGACCACCTAGCTTGTCTAGGGGTGAGACGCTTAGCTGATTCGAGGTACAGAAGATTTTTGTGGTCCGTAATCACAGTGACGGGGTGGACTGCCCCCTCTAAAAAGTGACGCCATTCTTCAAACGCTAGTTTAATAGCTAATAGTTCCCTATTGCCAATATCGTAGTTCTTTTCTGCTGCTGATAGTTTTTTAGAAAAGAAAGCACAAGGACGCCATTTGCCAGGAGACGGACCCTGAGACAGCACCGCCCCCACTCCCACCTCTGACGCATCGACTTCAACAATAAAAGGCTGAGAGACATCAGGTTGGACTAGTACAGATGCTGAGGTAAACCTCTCTTTTAGAGAGGAAAAAGCAACTTTAGCGGCGTCAGACCATTTAGAAAAATCTGTCCCCTTCCTAGTCATGTCAGTAAGGGGTTTTACAATAAGTGAATAATTTTGAATGAATTTCCTATAGAAATTCGCGAAGCCCAAGAACCGTTGCAGTGCTTTGAGGTTCTCAGGAAGATCCCAATCTAAAATTGCCTGGACCTTCCTAGGATCCATACGGAAACCTGAAGCAGATAAAAAATAGCCTAGGAATTGTATCTCCTGAACGGCGAAGACACATTTTAAATTTTAGCATATAATTTATTCGTCCGTAGGACCTGCAGTACCTGTCTGACATGCACCTCATGTGTTCTCAGATTAGACGAATAAATTAAAATATCATCTAGGTATATTACCACAAACCTGCCGATTAGATGACTAAAAATGTAATTAACAAAATGTTGAAAGACGGCAGGAGCATTGGTCAGACCGAAAGGCATAACTAGATTTTCATAATGCCCCTCAGGGGTGTTAAAAGCTGTCTTTCACTCATCCCCCTCCTTAATACGAATCAGATTGTAGGCCCCCCTAAGATCAAGTTTGGAGAACCACCTAGCACCCGCAATCTGGTTAAACAGGTCAGGAATGAGAGGAAGAGGGTATGGGTCTCGGATGGTTATCCGATTTAATTTGCGAAAATCTAGGCAAGGACGCAGGCCCCCATCTTTCTTTTTAACGAAGAAAAACCCTGCAGCCACGGGTGAAGAAGAGGGTCTGATGTGTCCCTTAGCCAAGCTCTCGGAGATATAATCTTTCATGGCTTGTCTCTCTGGACCCGAAAGATTATATAACCTGGCCTTGGGTAATTTTGCGCCAGGAATAAGGTTAACCGGGCAATCATAAGGACGATGAGGTGGTAACTTCTGACAACCCTTTTCAGAAAAAAAACGTCCTCAAAATCCGAAATAAATGTAGGTAGGGTAGTTATGGAGGCGACTAAGCAATTGCTATTTAAGCAATTTTCTCTGCACTGCTCACTCCACTCCAATATCTCCCTGGCCTGCCAATCCACCACTGGATTGTGCGTTACCAACCAGAGAAGACCCAGCACTACCGGAGTGGGAAGCCCCTCCAGAACATAACATGAAAGCATCTCGTTATGGTGGTCCCCTACCCGAAGGTGTAAATTATGAACAGTGTGGGTGAGGTTTCTCTGAGACAGAGGAGCAGAATCAATAGCGAATATGGGAATAGGTCTCTGTAGCGTACAGAGAGACAAACCCATAGTGCGGGCAAAATGGGCATCTATCAAATTTACCCCTGCTCCACTGTCTAGAAAGAAAGAAATAGTCACCAAAAACAATAACCGCTGGCAACACAAATTGCGATGTACGTATGGAGGAAACGTATACCCCCCGGCTGACATCCTCCACACAGCCTGGGGTTAGTAGTTTTCCGACGGTCTTTTGTTTCTGAGGAAAAGAAGGACAGACATTAATGAAATGACCCCTCTCCCCACAAAAAAAACAAACCCCACGCCTACGGCGAGCCTCAGGAGGACGGACCTGACGAGTAGTTCCTCCTAGCTGCATAGGCTCGTCTAAGTCCGTACAGACTAACTGCTGCTTGGGAGGGGTTACCAATTGCTCTGGTTTTTTCAACCTGTCCCTAAGGCGTCTATCTATTCGGATAGAAAGGGACATAACTGCATCAAGGGAAAAGGGGGTCTCATATAATGCAAGTGCATCCTTAACCCTTTCGGATAACCCAGAGCAGAACTGACTCCTGAGAGCCGGGTCGTTCCATTGGGTATCCGTAGCCCACCTACGGAAATCAGAGCAATACTCCTCTATCGGCCGCTCTCCTTGTAGGAGTCTCCGTAATCTTGATTCAGCCAGTATGACTCGGTCAGGGTCGTCATATATGAGACCCAAGGCCCCGAAAAACTCATCCACTGACCGAAGAGTCTGGGAATCAGTGGGTAAAGAGAACGCCCAGGACTGCGGGTCTCCCTGCAGCAGGGAAATAATAACCCCCACCCGCTGTTCTTCATTACCAGAGGAGTAAGGGCGCAGTTTAAAATATAATTTACAGGCAAAATGGAATGTCAAAAACTTGTCCCTTCCCCCAGAAAATCTGTCAGGGAAAGGGACCTTGGGTTCCGCAACAACCTGGTTACCAGTAGCAACCGCTGGGCTTGCGGTCAGTTGTAATTGCTGCTGTTGCTGGAGGACCGACGCCTTCAATCCTGCCACCTCCAAAGACAGGCCATGAAATTGTTTGGACAGAGCAGCAATTTGATCCATACTGGATTCTAAGTAGGTAAAAAATTATTATTATTATTATTTTTTTTTTAC